>NC_056727.1:143179326-143336826 GCF_019279795.1 Protopterus annectens | reverse complement strand
CACACACACACACGCATGCACACAAACACACATACATACACATGGGCTTGCACACAAAAACATATGTCAAGACATAGATGTAGATACAGGTTATATATATTACAAAACTCATACAAAGCAGTGCAGCTTGGCAGATGGTAGCAAGTCTAACAAAAAAGGTGATTCAAGAAGAAAATTAAACAATATGAATATGCAGTGCATTTGTTCTAAGCACTCTCGGGTAACTTAACGTCACTTTCCTAAATGTAAGGGCTGCATGTTGAGCATTTCCTGTATAAAATTAAATACCCTATGCACTTGTAATAGGGTAGAAGCAACTCTGCTGATTCAGCTAGCAGCCACCATACTGAGCAACAAATGAATCATACATTTCTGAATTCATTATGACACGTATAAATTAAATACATGCATAACCATTTGAGCAACTCCTTTTAAATAATTAGCCTGATATGAGCCCCAGGAAATATTCAGGGTATGTCTACCGTACACACAAACACTATATCAGATTGCTTACATTGCTTTGGTAATCACAAATAGGTGGGCTCATATCATTCCATGATTTCAGACAGATTTTTGACTGACATTGACAGAATGATAAATTTTAATAATGATTTCATAGATACAAAAACACCCATGCTTGCTTGTAAAAATTGCATTAATTCACTAGTCACAATAACAAAAACTCAGTAAAGAAAATTCTCCATCAGAACAAAACTGAGTGTTGAACTTCACAAACTGGCATAAACAGGGAATCGGACATGGGTCCAGATTCCATAAAGTTTACTGAATCGATCTCATTATCCTGATATCAGTGGCAAAGTTATGGATAACAATATAATATGTAAATGTGTCACAGAGAACTCTGAATATCTCAGAACACAGCAGAGTATCTCAGTAGTAATGGTATACTGTATATCAGTCACAAGTAACATGTAGGTAATGAAAAATCGCTGTCAGAGAGTGATGTAAATTAACAAAGTTACAGAAGGAATCTCTCAATCCAAGCAGCCTAACAGTCGTAAATATATATCTATAGCAGAATCTCTCCAGTAAGCTTAAAAACAACTATGGAATATCTCCATAAGTATATTATTATTATAATATGCTAGCTATTAATTATGGATTCTGATGGAATCCATATATTCTCTAATTAAAAAATGAATAAAGGCAAAGGGCAATCATGGCCACACTGCCACAGCTAAGATTAGCTAACAATGGGTGCTGGACTTGTATAGGAATACAGGTAACTCACTGAAGGAAATGAGAGATAGTAAATACAATGTGGGGTATGGGTGAAGAAGAAGGACACAATGAGTTATGTTTGAATAGGAAAATCAGAGGAAAGTCAAAGGGGCACGGGCAATATTTTTTGGTGGGAATACATCCCATTTTTTTACTTTTTAAGACTATAAGGAAAGGTAAAGATGGGGAAAGAGGAGGAGAAGGCCATCAAAGCAGGTATACCCATAGAACAAATATCACAACACATGACAGATAATGGTTAGAAAAAAACAGTAAGAACAGATAAGTTACACAGACAGCACATTGTGCAACACATTCAATGGAAAGTTGTCAGACAGAATGGGGATGCATACCAGCCATGCTTTAATTCAGAAAAACATAAATACCTATGCACTATCACATTATGACATGTTGCAAACTGTGTGACATAGGTTCATAGGTTCATACTAGGCTATCTGCCCAAGGGCATTTATAAGCCTAGCCCATAGTTATGTGGCTTTCGCCACCCCTTTAGTTTGAATAAAGAAACAGTCATACCTAGATGTGCATGACCAATAGTAGATGTGTGTTGCAGTGTAATAATTAAGGATCACAGCACAAATTGGATAAATAAACACATATTCAAGTAGTCTGTCAGCAGTGCAACTGTGAGCAACATCACAGATGAGCAAATGCAAATCTAGGAATGCTGGGTAACTCTAGCAGAGGACAGAAACAAACCTCTGAATGTGTGTGTAAGGCAAACAACGAAGCACAGTGCAAAACAGCAGTGTAGCAGCAAAGCAGCAAAATGGCTGCTAAATACACAAGTAGGTGCACACAAGCCAAACAAATGTGAAATGGAATGCATCTGTGTGCAAAACATATGCCATGTGAAAGGCAACACAGGTGTATGTGTATATGTATGACTGTCAGTGTCTAAATAGAATGTACATGAAAGCAATGTCAATACACATACACACACCGATGACGTGAAAGAATATTTGCACAAATCTAACACTACAACGTAAAAAAAAATAAGGTTGTGCACATGAATTTCAACAATGTACACTGGTTTGCATACAAGTATAATGAAAATAAGGATGTACTGCTAGCAATAGCCAGCAACTTGTGTGCAGATATCCTGCATCTGTAAAATGGCTATACATTTGGCACATGTTGACCATTTCAGCAATGTAATACATGACAATGGGCAATAACTGCAACAAAGACAAACATATCTGCAAAATATATTATGTAAATATGAAGGTGGAGCGGAGGTAGACAACCTAGGCCACATCAAGGAAGACAACAATAAAGTAAAACAACAAGGTACAGTTACACATAGTAAACGCATTGGTAAACCACAAAGGGTGCTGTCGAAGCCAACCCAAAATATGTTTAAGCAAATGGCAAATGTATGTCATGCAGGCAGACTACATTGGTGATTTCTACCAAAATAGGCATGTGCATACCCAGTAATGTGTAGTCATGTAACATCAATAGGAAAAGGTAAGCAAGATAAGAATTTCAGTCACATATATGTATACTGTCATGCCAATGTGGAATAAACATTTGCAGGTGCATGTCATGTTCCCTGCTCATTACTGAACAGAGGACACTCCTGTGAGCATCATTACAGCACATCAATGATAAGTCAGTGAATGCTCTCATGTCAAATGAACAGTGATGTTTCAGCATGGATCAGACTATCTGCAGAGGCATGTGCAATCATCATTTAATGTATATGAATATTGCCAGAAGGTATGTAATTATGTGAATAAAGAATGGATGTGGAAATGTAACATACAGCAAACATGGCATACTGTACTGTGACTAAATAAAGTATCCTTACCAAAGTGTATACAGTAATATTAAATTGGTGTTTTATGCAGTTAGAAAAGGAGGACTGCCTATAGGTATGACCCCACATGGCATCAGTAGCATTGCCAACACATGGCACACAACAACACATCATGCTTATGGGACATCAGAACAACTGTCATCCAAAACACATGGATAATGGCATGTCCTTCTTTTGCACATGCATGATATGGCAATACACAAAATCTTAACCATACTACTGTAGTATTGTTGGACTATGGGAACATGTTGTCTGTCAGTTTCCCTCAGTAAGACATATGTTTACAGGTTAATTGTTGCAGCAGTAGCTGCAGGTTAACTGCTACAATGCATGGACAGCTGAATGGTGGAAGGAAATGTAATGTGTTAATATGTGTCATGCGTGCAACAAAACATAATTAAATGTCACACACCAGTATCTGCATGGTATGTTTGCTTGTGTAACACATAAGCAGAGCTGCTATGTGTTATGCATGCAAAAGAGTGCATACACAGTCAGATCAATTATATAGCAAACAGCATGTTGCCATCATAACACAACTGGAACACATAGACAGTACCTATGGACCTGAGGGACTACCCTGATGGGGATGAACATAGCAAATTATCTCTCAGGCTATCTCTTTGAATGCTTCGCTCATAGCCAGTGCCATGTTCTGGAAAGAATTTCCTATCACGTCCCTCATATGTGTTGGAAACACATCAGTCACAGCCTCCTGGATTTTCACCTGATAATCGTCTCTCTGTTGTTCCTGGAGTTGTCTCCTTTAGAATGTAGCAGGCATGACGGCTCATGCAGTTGCAGTTCCAGCTTCCTCAGCATCTTCTTCATTATTGACAAGGTCATCATCATCTGAGTACTTTGGCAGTGGCCTCGCATGCACTCTTCATCTACGTGTGTTTGGCCCTCATCCACGAGTTCCATACTCTGTCAAGATGAAAAGCACAACACAAGATAGAAATTACATATGCATTTCTGATACTACCTGTCTGCATAACATACACATTGTGACATAAAGAACAACCACAGAAAAGTCCTCATGAAATGTTAAAGTATGTTATGACTACAGTGCAGTTTACTACCATATGCGATCTATATCAGTAGTCTAAACCATAAAAATGAAAAGAAAATGTTGGTAACACCATATATTCCCATGAAGATCATAGCTGACATTAAAATTAAACTGATGCGGATATCTACAATATAACATACTTAATTGACATGCCATCTACCTGTGAATACTGCAAATATAAATATGAGACTGAAGGTGTAGTTTCATACATCAAAGTTCTTGTTTAAAATACAGTTTAGTTTGAAGTGGTGTAAACATTAGAAAGTAGCACAATTACAATCAACAGAATTGCTGATAGTGAATGGCTCCTAACATGCACAACATCTTCCCTATGTCACTTTATCTGTAGTTATAGATATGTCCAGTGACAGAACATATTAGGGAGAATGTATCCATGACCAATGTGAGCAGTTCAATCAAGGCCTTGCAATGGCATGCATATCACCGCTTACCAATGGGAATCATGACATCACCTGAACATTTTTATTGGCCATCATGAAGCAGTATACCAAGCATACTCAAAGGAAGCACGTGACATATCCTGACATTTGAATGGATTCATGCCCAACACTGCCTCATGCCACATTGCCATAACTGAAATTTTGTAAAATGAAAGTTTGCAAATGTCAAGATAACATTATTAATGGGACCTGCACTGTTTAGTAATGTTGTCTGCCTCAGTAAACTGTCCAGCTGAGTGTCTGACGGCATGTCATTTTTTCCATTATGTTTCACTTGTATGTGTTCCCTGAGCAGTTATATCTCTGTGTGAATGTAAATTGTGGTGTCTGCATGTAATAAGTCACATAAACAGCCATCAAGTAATATTGTTAAAAATGAAGACAAAGTGAGATGGCAATATTGTGGAAAATATGCAAGCCATATGACAAACATCTGAGCCAGGCAGCATGGTAAGTGGCTGACCCCACATTAATATAAGGAATACAACAGTAACAAATAATTTTAATGTTCAGTCATAAACATAGTCACAGCCCGTGACACATGATAATCTGTTATATGTTGTACAAACAGTATTATACATCTATTATTGTATGTATGATTTAACTCCAGTTTATTATCAATCAGTATCTTGCACAATGCAAACATGCCGATGATGACTGCTGATTATGACATGTTGCAAATAAATGCCTATCTGCACAAATATCCACAAATGTAGGATACAAGTATGTTGTAACAGAAACACTAAAGATGCTGTAGTCAGATGGAATGCCCATGTTAATCTGATGGGAATGCCACACAGTCTGCCAACGACAGTGTGAACACTGACACAGCAGACACTTGTTCAGTCTGTGAATAGGCAGGCTATGAACAATAGATCAGTCACTGGGAAATACATCCACACATGCAAATATGCCAATACATGCACTACAAGCAGTCAAAGAGCTATAGACTTGTATGTAAAACATCAACCTCAAAATATGTGTGACAAATACACAAACCTGACTGTCATTTAGGTTGTGGCCTACATTTCAAAAAAACTATCTCCAGAAAACATGGCTTGCTGCTAAATGACATTTCAACATATTTCTATTTCAATCAGACTTGTAGCACAAGTATAGTGTGAGTATTGCACTTATATTGCTGAAGCTTGATGAACATTCTGACATTCTAAGCAATATACATGGTAATGCAAAAATATTGTCCTTTAACAAAGATCAGATACATTTTATTTAACAAAACAGAAAAAAATTAAGCAATGTGCCTCTCTCCTTCTGCTGCTCCTCAAGCTTGTTCATTTACAGTATGTAGTCCTCAAATAACAGTGATATAGTTTGCTCAGATCAGGTTCTAAAAAAATTACTTTTGAAGAATAAGACAGAATCACCATAAAAAGTTGGCACTGTTACACACACAGGCTTTTACAACTTTGAACACAGTTGAATACAGACTGGAGGATATGAGATTCAAATCTGCAACTCAAATGTATGCCCACACCCTACTCCTGACACCTACATGCCATTGTGCCTGACAGTGTTTCTTATGAATGCCGTGAAAAGACCTGGGGTTATGAATGTGCAGGTATAAACTACTAATATGGATAATGGCTTGGGATTTCAAAAATGGATCAACGGCCACTTGCTGGGCAGGCAAGTAAATCATTTGCAAGAATAAATTCATGTAAGCACTGTGGTCACAACCAGTAACAGCAATTGAAAACCTTCTTCCCTCAGACATTGGGAAAGTGAGGCAGTGTCAGATATCACATAACTTCTGTTAACAGAGGCATAAAATGCTCTGTGCATGAGGGACACAGTAATGTATGTGGGAGGACTACATTTACTGAAATTCATTAATAAAGTTCACATGTCAAATCAAATGCATACATCACTGTATCCCCCTGATTTGCATTTCAGCTATAAGCCTGAGCATATGACTCCTTCAAATGATAAGATTTAGTTGTTGAAGTGAATGTAATGATGAATGACAATACAACACTTGATAGCACTTTTGAATACAATGCCATATTCCACAAAACTGTTTGTCAGACATATAGCAGTGTGTTGCATGCTTTATACATAACCCTGTACTTAAACATATGCTGTTAACAGAACATTGTGGCTTACAAAGATATTCATAGTAATTCAATGATTAAAGAAGTTATTCATAGCAAGTTCAAAATAACCATCAATATCAGTAATCAGTTATGTAAAAAAGAATATTTGATAATGTGTGAAATATGCAAAGATATCATTATAATGGTTTCCCCTATGTGTAGTTGAACCTATAGCATATCAAGATATAGGTGTGCTTGCTGGTTTCTTTACAGGACAAGCTAACAGACAGCACATATTTCTTTTAAACAAACAAGTACTTCCATTGTGTATCCATATTTCTATGGATAATAGATGCTTACAGAAATGTTTGACACATATTGGCTTTTGTAATCTAAAAAAAATAACCCCTATCAACACTTAACTGACAACATATGTGTAAGCAATCAGACAGGCATTCCTATTGACTTAAACAAATGGGACTGTAGTAAGAATGTTCACTTTATTAAGAGGAAGGAAGTAACAAAGTCATTCATGAGTTAGTATTCACACATATACAGGTGGACTAGGTGATACTTTCATAGTACAACGGATAACTATGAAATGCATAGTCATCAGCAGCCAGTGATACGTGACTATAGTGGATGTGTCAAATGATGTTAAATGTTGGAAAACAGGTGTGCATCTAAAATTGTCAGAATTATGTATATTGTAAACATTAGTATGTAAATTAACAGCTTTGGAAAAGAACCCATACTTTGTATGGACAACAGTCATCATGTCTTCTTGATTATATAAATGACCTAATTGTCAAAATAGCTACTTAATGGTTATAAAAGCCATGTATCTGATATAACTGGGACACAGCTATATCTCTAAATTCTGAAGGAATGCTCAAGTATACGCAGGATTGTGACACTTACTGTAGGCATCCACCAGCTGTCATTGCAATTCGGTGACTCTTCAATTAATCTCCTCTGTGTCCCTCTGATTCAAGTCATCATAGCAGTAGTGAACTTGCAGTCCAGTCTGGTATATCCCCATACATCACTGATGCCCCTCTTAATCCGGTACCAGATGATATTCCTCATGAAGTTCCTTGGCCTGTGTCTCATCTGATGCTCGACTCCAGCATAGATGGTCAGCATCTGGGTAGTCTCTTCCTCAGTCCAACTAGGCACCAGTATACGTTGAAGATTCCTGAAATAACCATCTTGATAATGTCAATACTTCAATGGAAATATAGGACAATTTGAAAACTGCTCTCTGAGGTCCCACTCAGTTTTCACTTAGCAATGGTCTGATCTGTAAATGTATCAAAATCAATATTTAAAAGTGCAACTTATGTTAGCAGATCACTGGAAGATAATGGGCACGTGCTACACATGGTACCATTTATCGATGTCTATTGGGTACTTGCATGGTGCACCTTCCCTTAATACCCAGCTTTTGGTTAATGTGCAAAATTTCAAGAACTTACATGGACAAGTAAAAATAGGATTCTGAAACATGGAACTTGAATGCACCTCATTAAATATGTATGGCAAAAATGGTACTTAAACAATGGACTCACAGTAGGTGCTCTTACTTTCTGTTATACCTGAGTCATAGAAAGCTGATAAGGTAAATTCACACCTGCTAGCCTTGCTGTTTTGTGGAATCTAAGCTCTGTTAACATTACTCATTCTAAAATGTATCTGGTTAGATTTATTTTTATGAAAAATGTGTGCACATAGAGAAATATTTGTAAATTATTAGAGTGGTGTTTGATTTACTTGCATGCATATTAGTGTTGACATCTGCATTAAGGACAATTATTAATTTCCCATATGCAGCTGTATAGATAGATTTATATAGCAAAAGTGACCTACACATAAAGAGGGCTATACAGATTACCCATATGTCCTATTTTTGAATCTTGCACAGAGATCCACACAGGGTGATGACAATGAACATAAGTGTAATGACAAGTAGTCATACAACTGCAGTACAGATAGACCACTGTAACCAACAGGTGCAATGCTGTCTGCATTAATGCTTATAGGTCCATCTAATTCTGGACAATACCAGGAAATGACAGGTGAGTGTCTCCATACAGTGTTACTGTGACCACTACCTGTTATTGCCTCAGCCTCATGTCATGGCACTACTATTTACTGTCATATTGATATTACCCTAAAATTGTACACTACAGGTATATCCAGTGGGGGCCCAAGCCATGCAGGTGCAAGTACAAATAGAACAGATATGTTATCTCAACAGGTTCATAGTTTGCAGCAATGTGTAGCAGACTTTTGATATGTGACATTAATGTCACTATTTTTCCTACACAGGGACATATGGTGAACTGGTGCAACTTCTGTCATGTGAGTATCCACAGTCCCTATTACTGTGTCATATATGTCATACTGTCAGTATTCCATCACCTGCATACGTAATTCTCCTTATTTTACCATGGTGGGCTCTGCAGTACAACACACAAAATCACAACAGTGGAAGTCTGAATGTGGTATGCTATTACCTATCTTTCACACATGTCATTACTGTTACACTTGTTGTTATCCTCCCTTAAAACTACATCCTTCTACACATTCATAGGACAGACTGCATCATCATCAAGGACACAAATAAGTGTTATGTCTATGTAATACCTACTGTATGCTTTAACACTGTTTGAATGGCCCATGCTAACAATGATGTGATTAATAATGATGACTTTGTCTTCCTACAATAGTTGAAGTTTCTCTCTCTTTTACAGTGCTGTCTTCCCATGAGGATTTGTCAGATGTGTGTTATTTTTGTATTTATCACTTATGTCATATATGTTGGATATGTAACCTAATTATCAACTCCCTGTTAGGTAAATTCCCTGACCCATAGACAGACAGGACTTAATGGTAATCAGTATTATTTGCAACATTGCAGTGAGATATATTACATTACAAAGACATGCATCTGGAGCCTTTGTCCCTGGGCATCTGCTGAAAATTGGCTTAATTCCAAGTCGGACTTTCCCGGTTAACAAATGTAAAATAAAATAAGATAAAATAAAAAAATAAATATATGTGTCATGTCTTTAAGGAAATACAGCATGTGATTTAAGCATGTTGTCCTGATCTAGGTCATCTGTCTCTTCTTTTATCACATCAACTACCTGTATTAAAAATTAGCCCATCTACTGATCACAAAGTGGGATCTGATGTGTCCTAGTATGGCAGCAGGGCCCCTAACACTGAGGACTGTAACATGTTGATACAGTCCTGCCAAGATGGTGACAGTCATATGGATGCAGCTGTAACCTCAGATGTGGATGGAAACTTGTCCAGCCATTCTGACAATGAAAGGACATCAGATGGGGGACAGGATGAGGCCTGTGAAAAACAGACCCATTTTGAGACTGCTGTGCTGCTGTTGATGCTGAGAGGTTTCCACAGCACATTGATACTGCCCATTGCAATAGATGTAGGCATGCAAATGGTGTGCATGGGCAGGTGTCAGATTCTGTCCGCCTACTCCTACAGGCAAATGAATGTTCTCAGCCATAACATGGATCTGACATCCGTGCACTTTCCCATGCCACAGATTGAGGTGTATACCAGCTGGGTGTGCTGCATGAAGGACAGGAGTGCAGACACGGTGAGGTAATGGCATCACTGACTACACAGAAAGAAAACATGTTATCTGTAGCACAGTCAGCAGAATCCCTTGTTTCTACAGTATTACAGCATTGCCATAGCACAAGCAGGGTTCTGCATGCCCTGACTGTGCTTAGCCAACTGACACATTGGACAGGCAGGCTCCCACTCAGCAGAACCAACCTTATCTAAGTGGGGTTCTTATCAGCAGACCGAAGACGCATGTTTTTGAATGCGTCGTGGTCAAACTGACAAAACCGAAAATGCAAAATATCGAAGCGGCATGTAAGCGAATTCTTTCCCTGGGAAAGAATTTGCTTGGCCTCTTCGGTACTTTGCCATTTTTAACAATGTAGTGCGGTCTTGGAGTTGGTATATTTAAGTAGGGGGGTGTGGGGGCACAGCCCCCCCCACGTCAGGGGTTGTGGGGGGTGAAGCCCCCCACTTAATCTCATGTTTTAATGTGCTTTCTTTTTTTTGTTGGAACAGCGATTTTTTTTCAAGGGAAAAAATCGCTGTTCTGACAGTTCAGTTTTGTAAGCTTTTGCTTGCATGGGGTCGATTAATCACTGTTCGCTTACCTAAGCATTCGGTGATCTAATATAGAGCCCCTAAGGGGCATCAATTTCTATGCTCTAACATGCACACCCTTTTTCTTCTGGCAGATCTGATGCAGGGATGATGACAGTCACAACCACACAGTCAAGTTGCAGTCATGCTCCTTCACCTCCACATGCTGGCATCACCCCATCGGTCTCCTCTATGGAGTAACCTGGGCCAAGTGTTTCCATATGTGGGAGGGGAAACCAGATCACAATGTGAGCCATCAGTGTGGGCACCCTAGACTGTGCTAGAGTAAAAGAGATGGTTGATCCACTTTGTCAAGCAGTGCCATTCGCGCCCTATGGTGATGATGATTGCTCTGCAGAACACTGACAATGCTTCTGTCTATGTTCATTGAGAAGTCTGATGCCACAGGAGTTCAAAAGTTTAACTAAACATAGCTGACACCATTTATTAAATTACTTTATCCATACTTTACAGTGATATATTTGCCTTTTGATATAAACAACAGTTCAGCATTATGCCCTGAGTTTATTACCTGTTTGTAGATTTTAATAGTGGACAGATAGTAATGTGTTGTACTGATGTGTGTCCCTTATTGTGTGCCATACACAGATACAACAATATTAGTCTGTATGTACCTGTGTCAGTTGTGCCCTGAGTTGATCCCACTTGTGATAGATTTGTATATGTTCATAATGTTATATTTTATGATTGTGTTGTTATGTCTGATGCTCAATGTGTACACATAGTGAGTAACTGTCATTAGATGCAATTCATGCTGCTGTGGGTGGCAACACCTAAACATCAACATTTAATCTGTGTACTTATGAATGTGTGGCATGTCATGACTCAGAGTTGTGGCTCAGATGCTTCCGTATTGCCTAAGCCTGCACTTGTGGTCACACCCTGCCTTGCCTACGCCTGTGTCTTCTGTCCTCATGTCCTTCTGCTAATTTTCTGACATCTGGGGTTCTTGGTGTAGGTCACCCACACCTACAGCTGGAAGACTGCTGTGTGGTCTAGTTAGCATGTTGTGTAGCATGGCACAGGAAATTATCATCTGTGCTGCCTTCTAATGTTGTCTATTGCAGTGCACCCATCGATGTGTCCAGACATCTGAACCTAGCACTCAGTACACTGAACACACACTCTGTGATATTTCTTGTTGTTGTGTGCTGTGTATTGTAGGCCTCATCTGCAGGGTTTGATGGTTCATATACAGGGTCATTAGCCATGGCTCAAGTAGAATACCACAGTCACCTGTTGTGGGTAGTAAACACACGTCAGCATCGTTATTGTTGGGTGAGATGTCCTTAGCTGTCATCCTAGCTCTGTTCTTGCACTTACCCAGTAGAAGTCCTTGACGTATTTCACCTTGCTGCAATGCGGCCCTCAGACCACTTTCTCTCCATATGGTAGCATTGTGGACACTTGCAGGATGTGTTGCCATGAAGGTTTTTATGCTGCCATCTGCTGCACACATGAACTGGCAATTCAGGGATGGTCTCCCCTTTCTGTTTATACATCTGTCTGCTTTAGGATGTAATGGGGTCTTGATAGGGATATGTGTGCAATCTACTGCATTGAGTACATGGGGGAAGTTTGCAATGTTATAGAACTGGTGCATTACAGTTCTCCACTACATGATGGTGAATGGAAAGTGTAAGTAGTCATCCATGTTGCTGCACATTGCTGCCAGGAATTTTACAAGGATATGACTGCCGGATGTCTGTGACACTCCCACAGCATCCCCATGTGTCTTTGGAATGTCCCAGATGCAAGTACACCTAGACTGAGACACACTTTGGTTTAAGGGGGGTGGGGTTTCTTCTCAGGGCAGACATGCTGCATACTGCCTGCACCAGCTATATGTCCAGACAGTACTGTCAATTATTTGTTGGTCTGACAAATGGTTTAGTTGCAGCCTTGCTCTCACTCTAGCTGGTTGCCTTCTAGGACACACAGCCACATCCTCATTCGTGGCTTGTATTACTGCAGCCTGTTGCAGTTCATTCACTGCAAGCTACATTTTTCTTTTCTTTTCTTTTTGTGTTTTCTTTTTATGTAATACAACAAATTCCACAGTAGTAGCTTCCATTCATTGTGAGGCCATATATCATGTGCCAAGGATTTTGGAAACAGTCAGCATTTCAGTTTGTTGTATTTAAATTGCATTGGGCATGCACAATGTTTTGGAATCTAACAGGCATGTGCGGAATCTGTAATTATCCAATGTTGAATAGCTATGTACTCTGCTTTCAGCATGTCTTCTGAAATTGTGTGTGCAGCTGGTGAGCTGAAGACTTCCTTCGGTGTGCTATGCTGTCTGCAAATAGCTTTTGGAATCTGACCCATAATATTTTTATTCACAAATGTTAAGTTCAGAATATGCTACTTAGGACTTCTTTAGATCATGAAGACTAAAAATATCCTAGTTGATTACCCATATCTATCAGTTTGTGAAGCTTCTCTGTTACTCCCTCACCCATAACTTAAAATGCACAGTATAAATACCCATAATGTCTTCACCCTATTTTCACCGACAGCTAGTAGCACCACATGCAGAAAAGAAATCAATAGAAGGCAGGAGATTTGAGAGTAGTATGCAGTCTGAACTTACAGTTGTTTTAGTTTTATAAAAGTGAACATGGCATGAACTTGTGCATTTTTTGGGGGAGGGATAAAGAACGGTAAATGCAAGTTATGAAGTGCATTTCATTCTGTTGAGAGAAAAAAAAGAATGAAAAAAGGAAAAGTAGTTTTCATGCAAATGCTGGCTTCATTCTCACTACAAAGAAAAAAAAGAAAGAAACTTCAGTTTTGCAAACCTCCTTCAACTTGTTTATGGAAAACAAAAAGTTCAAGCAGGATATATCTACCAGCTGCAATAAACTTTGGGTAGACAGAGCGCTCGTGAGAAACAGTAGGGTTGCAATACTTTTAAGACAGTTGATTAAGATAAGGCAATCTGGATATAGACTTTTCAGTGAAAGTTTTCCAAGCCACTGGTCATTATTACTGTATTGTGAGAAATTTCACTTATGTTCCCCTCACAATTTACATGCAGGACAGTAACGTTGTCATCTGTATTACTTGGTAAAGACAGCAGATAAAGTGGCTGCTGGAACACGTATATGTTTCAGTTTCATGTTACCCTATTACTACAGTGTAAAAGTTACTGTTTTCCAGGAAATATCAGACAGTTGGGAGGGATGAAAAGTGCTTCTGCTTTGAACAGGGGGCTTATCGGGATATTTATTTATGTATTTATGTAATTTATTTATTTTAATTTTTAAGTAAGAAAATGTTGCTTACACATTTCTTTTATAATAAAGTAAATAAAGGTAAGAGTGGCTTCCTATGTTCTGACTGAGATAAAAGTAAATTGACTGAAAGACTGGCAAGCAGACAAAGCTGAATGTCCTATTCAGTGAAGAGCCAATATATTGGAAGAGGAACATCATGAAGAGACAAGATATCAGCACAGCAACATTGTTTAAGCCACAGTGAGAAACACAGGAGAAACACACTGCCCAACCACCAAGTAAAATCACAAACAAAATGAATTAAATAATAAAGTAGGTACCTAAAGAAAGAATAGCAGCAGCACAGATGTCCTTCACCAGCAAACAAAGAACATGTCCTGAGAAGCAAGAAACACAAAGAAGCACAAAGTCAAGCTACTGTTCTGTCATGTGATCATTTTATCAATGGATCCATTCAGTGGCAAAATGGGGGGAAAACACAGTACAGCTTTTCAGGACTTGAGCTGGTAATACAGGCCTCTTCATCTAAAATGTTACAGTTCTTGCTGTTATCTGTTTCTTCATCATTCTGTAGCTCTTCATTTCCATTTAACCCCCGTAACATTTGACAGTTCTTCAGTAGTAACTGTATTTTTTAAACCATCCTAGCTTATGGGTAGGATTGTTCTGATAGTCTGGGAAAGCTTTATGGGGGTCTGTTTTCCTCACTGACCTCTCTATCATACTTCTAGTCTTCAGAACTTTGCACATTTACTCTTACCTTCCTTTTCTCCTCTGTCTGTATTTCAGGTGTCCTGTCGCACTCACATTGCTCTTCACAGCATAAAGCTTCATATTCCCCAGCTGCACAGGGACACTCCTTCCATCTAATAGATTGTGTCCTGTCTACATTACTAATGGTTCAAAGCATTCCTAAGATTTAAAAACTACTGTGTGCCAAACAAATAGCCAACAGCAACACAACGATTCTGTGCCTGAGCTGAATGGAAATTTCATTTTTTCCTGAAAGTAAGACCTGCTCTAACTGTTTGAAACAGTGTCTTTCCTCACTTTTCAGGGTATATTGGCTGTTAGCTCTAGTTAATGGAACTCCTCGATGCGGAGTTCATTTATAGATGTATCTAAGCTGCGTATTCACCACTGGCCACCCTCTACCATCCTAAATTTCACTCACCTGTATTTCTTCCCTGCTCTGCTCATCTGCCCTCTCATTCTTTCCACCACTGACTTTTGTTTTTCCTGCCTCTTGTCCTCCACTCTGATCAATAATAAAAGTTCAGTTTTGTATCCCTATTACTCCTCAGCAGTTCACCTGCCGCCCACCTAATTCTTCTACTCTTCTGTGGCCCTATTGTAACACTCCAGCATATTATTTTTCCTCTCTCTCTAGCTGTTATAGGTTCATAGGTTCATAGGTAGGTATTAGGCTATTGGCCCTAGGGCCTATACAAGCCCAGCCAAAAAGGTACCCTGGCTTTTGCCACCCAAGAAAATTATTTTCCTGTGCCACTGTCAAGCAGAGCCACAGAAATGATCCCCGGGGTGAATTTCCTATTTCCCATTGAATCATCAAGATGTTTCTTGAAGAGTGCTATAACCAGACTTTCCCTCATTTTTATACAGCTAATCTCTGCTACTCCACTCCTCTGTGCTACCCCATTCTCACACTCACCCCCCCATCATTACCTTTATACATCCTACTCTCCTCCCCCTATCTCCACTGATTAACCACCCAGATTTCACTCCTACCTCTATACTATTTTAATAACCTTTCCCCTTTCATATATCTCATTACTAATTTCACACCTTTCTGGATATTCTTTACTAATTTTACACATTCATCTATACCTTTTATTTTCCACACCTTCCTTTATACTCGTGTACTAATTTTGCATGTTCCCTGAACAAATATCTCATAGTTACAATTTATCACCAATTTTAAGTTTGCAGTTTTATGCCAGTAATTTATAAATGTCTACTTTCAAGCAATTTCCTTTTTTAAGAACATTTTTATTAATTTAACAAATGTATAATATATACACAAAAAGGAAGACGTTCAACATCACATACAGTAGACTCTCTCTTATCCGGCCTCTCTTTAACCAGCCTCCTCTTTACCTGGCCATCAAATTTCTTCTGTAGCCCTAGCAAAAGACAACAGAGAAGAGCAACACTTACATCTCCTCTGGGCTAAATAATGACAGCCATTTGAGTTTTAGACTTGATATTCATTAGAAAAATGCATACTAATACACAAACTGTTATTCTAGCTGATTTTATAACTTATAAATGCTATTTTGTATGTTTTTTCTGATTAACCAGCCATTAGCTTATCTTGCCTAAGGTCCAGTCCCAGCAAAACTGGATAAGAGGGTGTCTACTGTACTGTCATACTATATTAAGTATACACTGAATCATCAAAGTAATCTTATACAATTAATTTGTTTCCCGCAAAGATCAAGTTATTTCTTTCTGAATAAACAAAAATATTTAACATGCTGGAGGAGGCATCCACTTTTGTCAACAGCAACAAAATCCTTAATAATACTAAAGAAACGGGTAGAACAGTATATCCCTGAAGATACAGAGTGAGATGAATTATTGAAAAGATGATTCTAAAATTAAAAATCTTAAAACAAGTGACTTTGATTCTTTGATTGCAGGACTTTTATTTTCTGAAACAATAGGTATGAACTTTAACTAAAAGGTCTGTACTGGACTTTAAGCTTCAAAACATATGCAAGTACGCATTTATATCTTAAGCAAAACCATGTTTCATGATGAGTAACATAAATGGTTAGTTTTACTGTTTTACTATATTTATAGTGAAAGACTTACTTAATATATTTTGTTTAACTTGATGTATAAGTGTATTTCAAAATGTTAAACAAATACCTGCTATAAGAGAATGTCATTAAATTATAAGCAATATAATTTGTAACTTTAAGACTATGCAAGTTAAGAATTTGATTTAATTTGTTCAACTTTGCTTAGCATGCACATTGTCGGTTTAACTGAATGTCATATCTAAGTAATATGGTAAAGTGATTGTGATTTTGTTTTCTTTATTCCTGTATAACACATTTCTTTCATGGGTTATTTTGAAACAACTGACAGAGAAAGCTTGAAAACAAAAGAATGTTCCATTTCTGTCAGACTACTTGATTTTTCCCATCCTTGAGCTGTCCTGAAGAAAGTATAGGTCAAAGTTCATCACTGATGTCTGCAAATAAAGAAAATAACTTTTTCTTTCTGTCTGTCTTTTTTCAAGTATATATGAGAAACCTACTCAAAATAACACTTTTTTTCTTTTTTAGAAATGAATTTGTAAGACAAAAGCTATAGTAATCTTATACTCAGAGATGTTGCTAACATATAATTTGCTTACATTTTACATGTTACTAGCTTATGCTGTCCTGTTATTAACTTTCTCTGTATGTATTAATTGAAAGAAGTAAAGTTAGATATTTGTTACTGATTAGAACAGCTTAAAAGAACTAAGAAGAATGAGAAACATATAGAGGAAATTAAAAGCTGCTGTGTGCTGTGAGTTGTCATAGTCACATGTAGTCAAATACTGATGTCAGGATGTGAACTTTTGATCAGAACAACAGTTCACAATGGCTAAAACACACATTCAGATAAAACAAGCAGGTATTTTTTTATATATAGTAAAGATTGCTTGTAATACTAGAATTAATAATAATACTAAGCATCTTATGAATAATATGCAAATGCCAAAGGAATGAAATATCTAATATGTAAGATTAATAAATGAGCAGTATCAGTAAGTTAAGAAATATATACACATACTATAATCTTTAACAGAGAGCTGATGATTAAATAACATTTTTATGAGTAATTTTGGAAATGCAAGATATATTGAGTAAGGTAGAATACTAGAAAGAAAATAAGACTGAACATATATTTAAATAACAGACTGCTTTTAAGAAATATGTCTATTACGTATATCTGCACATGGAAGAAATGTGAATGTACAAGATGTCATATAATTTACTTAGAAAATCAAATAAAAATATTTGAAAATAATCTGAAAGCTGAAATTTGAAGCTTGGTCATGTAAACGTGGAAGCTTTTTATATGTTGTATGTTATTAGATTCACTAAGACAACCTGGAATAACTCACTTCATAACTCAAAGCTGAAATGTGAGTGTCTTATTGATGAATCAGTGCATCCATTTTGATAGACAGTAAAGTAGATTTTTCAATATGTTTGAATCCAGGAAGGGAGAATGAGATTTGAATTGAAGACTTTGTAACTTTTGAAAAGAATATAGACTGCAAATATTTTTTGACTGTATCAATTTTCTTGAAGTCATCTTAAATTTTTAACTCTTGCAGTTTGTATATTCTATTTCTAACATGAATGCATTTTTGTTTAGTACATGTGTACTTACATCACAACCTATACCCATGCACAAATCAAGGAGTCACTTACTGCTGCATCCCCTAACTTTCCACATCTTACACAAGCAAACACACAAACATTCACATAGATAAGTACAACTGATGGTCTACCCTAATTCTCTCTGCACCTCCACTAAGCCAAAATAAATAAATAAATAAATTCATAAAACACTCATACTTACTCTTAAAGTTCTCCAAAACCATAACTAACACTCTTCTATGAAGAAATTTCAACAAATTGTTGTCATACACTCAATTCTACCACTTTTATTTTCTGGTGATATTCACTACAACACTGGATCCCATCTGCCTTTAACACTTCCCATGTTTAACAACAAAAAACTCTCTCTAAACAATTTTAACATCTGCAGTATTAATAACAAATGGATATAATTTGAATGTTGGACTTAGCAGAACCCACCAACATTAGAGGTCATCACTAAGTCCTGACTCAAGGAGTTATCACATATTTCACAATATTTTTCCTCAAACTATGATGAATTTATTGATAACAGTATCAACTCTCACTGAGGGGTCAATGTAGTACTATTTATCAAGAATGATGTTAATGTCATCCCCACCTTAATAGCTAACAGAACTCCACATCTGACAAATGTTAGCAACCCCAGTTGGCTATGAGTTCAAAAGATCTTTAAAGGTCATGCTAAATTACAAATTGCTGTTGTCTACATTACACCCCTCCATTCTATTGCTTTGGTTGAGACTGCTCTATCAAACTCCTACAGCATACAAAACATCATAAACTGCTAATAGTGGGTATTCTCAATCTTGCTTGTCAGAATCTTTAAAACTGCAACTCAACAGAGTTGCTCTTCCAAGGTAGTTATTGTGTGCATACAATCCAACTGTACTAATTCTAGTTTCACTGCTTCAGATATTGGGCCAGATTCACGAAGGCTTGCACGGAGTCTTAGAGTAGAGTAAGACTCCATGCAGCCAACATGTCCGCCGAGTGATCCAGGAACAGCTGATAGGGGAGTGCAACTGAGATCATTAAACTAGTCCTACACGGACAGGGCTGGGATATGCAAATTACTTCAATTGCAGGTGAAAGCTATGCATATGAGGTAAATTTGCGATCCAGGAAACCCGAACCTGTCCGAGTAGGAGTAGTGTTACTTGCAGAAAAGTACTCAGTTGATAACTGAGTACGGTTCTGCAAATAGCAAAACGGAGCCATATCAGCTGGAAATAAAGCATGAATGTACAGGAGGAAGCATGCCAATGGCCAAAAATATAGCCATTGGCAACAGGAAGGGATGCAAATTAAAAATAAAATAACTTTTTTTTTATCCCGATCTCAGGGGTTTAACTATAGTGCAGCGTGCCCTAAAAAGCAGAAAATTAATAATTAAGATCTACAAATGTGGATTTTATAGCTAAAAAGAATTTACAATGCAAGGGAATGGCAGGCTGAAGACAACATGGCCACCGAGTAGAGGTTGCTAAGGAGGGAAGCTCAGTCTAAGAGATGTAACTAAGCATTAGTAGGCAATCCTATGCAAATGAGAGTTAGGATAGTGAATCGCAAGTTTACATAGCAAATGAGCACAGTCAGTGGAGTGTAGGAGTAGGATAAGGGGAGTAACAGAGTAGAAGATAGGTGACATCACGAGGGGGGTATGTATGAAAGGAGTGAAGCTCATTGGAGCAGAGTGTCATGTGTCAGCTTACATTCACATAATAGTGAAAGAGGTCTGTCAACAGGTAGGCCAGGTAAAGTCAAGAAATCGAAGGTGTATGCCGTGGATAACACCAAAGTTTCTTGCTGAGCGTGCATGTGCGCGTGTGCGTGCCAGTAAACCCGAGTAAGACAGTGTGTGTATGTGTAAACGTGTGTGTGCACGTGTAGGCTTGAGTAAGCATATATAAGGCTGAGTAAACAGTTGTAAGCATGTTTGCCCTGGTGTACGTGCGTTTTAACAAGAATAAGCAGGTTTTAGTCTGTGTAAGCATGTGTGCACGCATGTTAGCTGCTGTGCGCGTGTTTGTGCTTGTGTGTGTGTGGCGCTCCACCCCTGAGGAAACAGAAAGGAAAAAGGAAGCACACCAAATAGTGGAAGTTACCAGGGAGTACTAGCAGAGCTAGCAGGTGAAAACAATCAGAACAGGCAATTACCCAGGCAGAACACTAGCCCAGCCCAGCCCAGCACTTAAAACTCTGCAAACAACAATCCATTATGTTTCTCTTAAGAGACACTGCAACACTGCAGTAAGCTAATAGAAGTGAAAACTGAAAAAGCTTCACTGAGACAAAAAATGTTAGGGGCTGCCATTGCTGTTATAAGGCTACATATGCAACATGCTGAGGGTGGTGATAATGCAAATGCTGCTGCAGGACAACCCACAGTGAGGAGACAGAGAAGAGTGTACAGGCCCAGGGTTACCTACCAGGGGCTACATGAGCTGGAGATAGTGGAGCGCTGTAGAGTGGACAGACACCTCTTGCAGCAAATTGTTGAGCTGTGCAGGCCATGCCTCACACACAGAACCAACAGAGGGGAACCCATCCCATTGGAAACTAAGGTATGTGTTGGCCTAAGAATATTAGCAACAGGTACCTTCCAGAGATCAACTGGTGATATGATGGGGATATCACAGGCATCAGCATCCAGGGTACTGCACCAGTTCCTGGATGCCATGTCAGCACATGTCGGTGATCATGTATATTTCCCCAATTCCCGTGAGGTATTAGCTAGCAATATGCGTCTCTTCCAGCAAATAGTGGAATATCCTGAGGTAGTGGGTGCAATAGACTGCACGCACATATGCATCAAAACACCAACTGGTGAGCGGGCTAGGGTCTACTTCAACCGCAAGGGCTTCCCCTCCATCAACTGCCAGGTCATGTGTGATGCCCAGGGCATAATACTGAATGTGTGCTAGCTGCCCTGCAAGCTACCATGATTCCCATATCTGGCATCTGTCGCAGCTGTACCAGACATTTGCCAATGGGGACATCCCACATGGTCACCTAGTGGGGGATGCTGGCTATGCACTGGAGCCGTAGCTGATGACATCCATCAGAAACGCACACACATCTGAACAGGAACGCCATAATGAGGCACACACACAAACATGAAATGTAATCGAGCGTGTGTTTGGGCTGCTCAAGTCACGGTTCCAGTGCCTGGACACATCTGGTGGAGCCTAGCAGTACTCACCAACTACATGTACCCATATTGTCATGGTATGTGCTATGCTACATAATATGATCCTGCGAAAACAGCTGCAGCAGGACCAGCATAGGCCTGGGCAAAACAGACCCCCACCATTGTCAAGGCCATCACAGGCAGAGCTTGACTTGGAGGATGAACAACATAAGCCTGCCCCAGTAGGCAGAAGGAGGCATGCCCAGTATGCTTTGGCCTTGGCAAAGAGACAATGCATAGCACATACACTGGCTCAGTAGGAACTCTGGAAATGATACCTCTCTCTGACCCACACATATAGTAAAAGGGATGCCTACGTTGACACTACCTGCTTTCAAACATGTATAGGGAGTGTAGTATGTGTATCCAACATAGGCAGCCCTGCATTAACACCTGAGGCATGATTGCCATGTGTTAAGCAATATAAAGCAGTGCTAAACAGCATTTATCATCACAAAGTATATGTAAACAAAATCGCACACACCGACTACTACAAATGTGGTCAATGTAGAGTAATATTGGCCAATGTCCAGCAATGATGGTTAATATTGAGCAATGTTGGACAAGCTGGGTCTAGGTAGGGCATAGCTGAACAAAAGCCAACATGCTCATATTTGCTCCACTGGCCCCTAAGCAGTCTGGTCTGCTCAGTATGAAAATCTGAGCAACGATGGGCCTCGAACCCAGGATACTGTGCACTATAGTCATAGCACTGAGCCACTAAACCATGACAGTATTGCAGTGGTTAGTCTGTATGAAGAAATGTCAATAAGTCTATGCAAAGTATTTCATGGAAACCCTGCAGGCACAGCATAATCCCTGTTGAGGTATGACAGAAAGGTGAGTCCTGCAGTAAGAATAGAACCTGACTTTCAACACACACAGTACAAATGTTAATATTCGACATGTAGACTTACATCAACAAATGTAGTGGACCTCAGACAGCAACATACTGAAAGGTCACACTGGGCATGCTCACACACTTGAATACATGAAACAAATGTCAGGCAACAGAACACTGACAGTCTGAACTGGGCATGCTCACACACTTAGGCCATGTTAGAGTACAGCACTGGGCCACACATAGCAGGCAGTTGCATGTTTTAACCCAGGAACCTCTCACTACCCAGCAATCTGCCCTGTGCACACACTGATATGACAACAGACACATAAATAATATAGTGGAACCCTGCCATAAGCAAATATGTTCTGCAGATACCTAAGCGGTTCATAGAAAGTGTGAAAGCAAAGATGATAAAAACCTGTAAACAGTATCAGCAATAAACATTGTGCATCATGAAAATTATCATAGGTTCAGAGGTTGATACTAGGCTATCTGCCTAGGGCATGTACAAGCATAGCCAGAGTGTGTTTGGCTTCTGCAACCCAGTCTAATCAGAACACTGTGCCTCTGAATAGTAGGTCACACAAGATAGCCCATTCATGTTGAGTGTATTGTGCCTCTGTCTAGCAGGGACCCAGAAGATATCCCATGGGTAAACATGTGATCACCCATCCACATGTCAAGATGTCACCTGTAGGTGGTCAGTGGGGGGCTCTGCCTATGCAAAACCGGGACTACACTCCAGAGTGAGTGGAGGCTTTCTGATAATAATCTGTCCCCCCAGCATGTCCTTTTAACATCAGTGCTGAGGTATATGTCCCTGGAGTGTGTAGCTCCAAGGGAGTCAGATATCCTGAGGTGGAGCATGTCCAATAAGTCTGGGTCAGATATTGCCTGCAACTACAGGCACACAACACATCCATGTAGGTGGCAAGTGACTGAGTATAGTTGAAGTTACTGTATCGGAACTGTGCAGGGCATCTGTGTGAGTCCCTACATCTGCTCGATGAGTAACATTTGTGGCCATTACAGTTGCTGCAGGTGTCAGGTAAGGTACATCCCAAATGTGGCATAGTAACCAAGCATGGTCATGAAGAGTATAGGGGCACAATGACCACACGTGATCAACATGTGAAACCATGTGGGATATGGTGGGCTATGTAGACGTACTGCCTAACCACTATGGCAATAGGATTGTCAAAGGCAAGAGTACGAACAGGTTGTGTCCCCAAAACCATAACAACCACTACTGTATGTAATGGATTGCAACCTATGTGGTAATGTGTGGGCATTTTGTCATCCTCAAAGGGGATGACTATACAACTAATGGCATGTAGCCATGGGCCATGGCTCAGTCACCATTCAACCTATCTCTGTGAGACCCTGTATGAGTATGCATGTGCCAACAGGAGAGCTGATTATGGCACCCGGTTTGCAGTCATCTGCGAACATGGGCAGCCATAACCCTCCTGTGATAGCCTGTACATCACACAAATATATACTGAACAAGAGAGGTCCCAGAACTGAGCCTTGTGAGGTGCCATGTGTAATTGGTGTATAGTCAGACATGGCACCTGCAACACTGAGCATGTGGGTGCTATCCCTAATCCAGATAGCAATCCATCGTGTCAGGTATGTGTCGATATTGATGCTGGGGAGCCTATGCATAATGGCCGAGTGGGGTATTGTGTTGAAGGGTTGTGCAAGTTCCAGGCAGGCTGTGTGGACAACTGTCCCAACACTGATGGACCTGGTAACTGTTGAAAGAATATGAACAGGTCCAACAGGCAAGATCTGCCCACAACAATGCTGTAATGTGTAGGACCCAGTGTTTGTAGGTTTCCCATATCTATGTGCATGAGTCCCATTACAATACACCCCATAGCTTTGCAGAACAGGCTAATTAGCCATTTAGGCTGATATTGCCTGTGGTCTGTTGTGGCAGTATTCAGTGGAGCGGGACCACTATCGCTGTACACCATTCCGTGGGTACATATGCTGCAGTAACTCTTATGTCAAACAGTGATGTAATGTGAGTGCTATGTCTGTCATGAAGGCTGTCTATGACACAGACTTGGGCACCATCTGGTCCCATTGATGCTGTGTTGTCCACTGTGGGGAGGGCAGCACTTACCTGTTTACTCGTGATGTCTGGGAGGTTACACTCTGTTGGTATGGACAGTACCACCTTAGGGGGGATGTGGGGGATATATCTGCACTGAACCTGTTTGCTAGGATGATGGCAATGTCAGGGGGTTCAGGGTATGTTTAGTCAGTATGCAGTCACACACAGCATATCAGTGAGTGTCCAGCCAGGTACCTGAATCGACTGAAGAAGGCCTTGTGAGTGTCCGACATGTCTGGTGCAATTGTCCATTAAAAGCGTGCCTGACATAATTACCCAAGTGATTGTAGCTGTCCGCTAGTACAGATCACAGATGCCTTCCCTGTCTGAGATTGTGCTCTATCATGTAGTAGCTTCCTCCATTTGTTGTAAAGCATATGAATGGCTGGGGTCTACCGCACAGGTCCACTGCCATTGCAGGAATGAGTCCAGTTGTTATTTTGGATGTAACGATCCATGCGGTCCACTAGGTATCCATAGAATGTGTATGTAAAGGATACAGTGGTCTGAGCCATACTTACCACTGACCCAGGGTCTCTGAAGGATACCACCGTGGTTTGGAGGAGTGTGACGTTTTCCTATGGGAAGTTCACCAACATTACCCAGGAAGGGTGTGGGGATGGGATATGGATGTCCAGTGAGATAAAGTATGTTCTGCCCTTAGCAATGAGGGGTATATTGCAGGTGTGGAACATAGAGTCCCCATGCCAGTGATGATCATGTCTGATATGTTGTCCCCTCGTGTGGGTGTGGTGACCGGTTGTGCCATAGCATATGAGTGTAGAAATAGTAGCAACTGTTGGTCGAGGGTGTTGTGGCCTGAGTACTATCTACAGTCAATGTGTGGGTATTTGACATCACCCAATATAATGGTGTTTGGGGAGACCTTCATATTGTCCAATGTTCCCAGGAAAGCTGAGTGGGGTTGCTGAGTTGGGGAGTGTGATCTGTAGCAGGCAACAAACTAAAAGGCCGACTTGCACAATGTTAGGTGCATAGGTATGGTCTGTGATGCTTTGTGCAGTGCTACCAACCCTGAGGTATGTGTATGTGATGTATATGGATACACCCCCTATTTGTGTTGGCCATTCTGAGTTATGTGGTCAGCAAGCATGGTATGAAATACAACCTGGTAGTGCTGGTGTGCATGTGGGAGCCTGAACCATTGGACTGTTAGTGCACAGATATTGCTATCCTCCATACTGAGGAGATTCCTGAGTGGGTGCAATTTGAGGGTAATACATCTGGTGTTGAGCAGCATTACCCTCAGTGTCGTGTACTCTGTAATGTCTATGGAGGTGGTTCTGTCCTTTGAGCCCCGCTTAAATAAGGCACTATGGTGGCAGCAAGTGCCCTAGCCAGTATTCAAAAGTCCAAGGGTGACAGGTGCAAGCTGTCCATAGGGAAGCTACGTGGCATGTCGAGCATGTCACCCCAGGGTGACAGACACTGTATCCCCTTTGAATAACACCAATATATTAGCCAACTGTTAAACGTGATCAGTGTGTTGGTATACTGTGACATCATACTTGGTGAGTGTAAGATGCTAGACAAGGTCAGGGTAATACTGGGCTGGGCTACATGATTACAGAGATCCTCTATGTTTCATGTCATGTAGTCCAGGGAGGAACGTCTGAGGTTGTACGCACCAGCTTTGACAATGATGGAGCCAGTCCTGGACTTGCTTTGGAGTGACCTGAGTGCATGTGTTATGTGGTGGATCCTGACACCTGAAAGACAGCCCAAAGTGACTATTCCCTTGTTTGGCCTGGTGAGTGGGACGGCAGTGTGTTTTACATAAAATGTCACCTATAACAAGTGCATCAGGTGTGTTGTTTAGCCCAAGGGGCAGTGACTGTGTGGCACACTGACATTGTGAACTGTATGACATGTGGGCATTGTAGTGGGTTAGCAGTTGTATGTGAGTCTGCTGTGGAGGTTTCTGCTGCATAGGCAGAGTGTATGTAGAGCCTCCGAATTTGTGTATGTGTGATAATGTGGTTTGTGTGCTGTCACTATCGGTGTATGTGAGACTGATATGTGGTGTGTGTGGTCACCCTCACCACCTGATAGACTATGCCAGTCATGGGTCGAGAGAGCTCAGCATCCTGTATGTCAATATTGTTACATCTCCCACGTATAAGTGAGTGTGATGTGAGGAGGAGAGGGTTGTCTGTGTACATAAGGCAGATGTGACATTGTGTCATAACCACAATATTCACTAGCTGGACTGGAGAGTACACATTAAACTGACCCCTGGACATGCCAGTGTATTATGATGACATACTCTGTAGCCTGAGCACAAAGGATCAGTAGGGTGTTAAGTGTGTAAAAGAGTATAACCAGGATTAGTGCTCAGGTTTGTTGGTGTTTTGTAAAGAGTAGCTGAGAAGGAGTCCAGACTGAGAATCATGACATGTCCTTCAGCTATGTAATAAATAGTAATGTACACGCATATATGTGCTGAGTCAGGGACAACTGTACCTTACTGACATTGCCAACATCCTATCAGACAGGCCCATGTATACATACCCACCTCCCACAGACGATAGTCCCTGACATCCTACCAGGAGATATCACGTGTAGAATGGCTGAACAGCTCCCAGCAAAGCCAAAAGCATGGCAGCAATTGGATTACATTGCTTCCCAATATGTGTCATGCATGCACTACAGAACAAACAGACCCTGCACCTGAACAGTCTGTTGAGCCTCACCCACTACACAGGACCTGGAACCGTCGAATGAGTTATAGCAACATAAGGCACTCCCCACATGTGTGGGTGCACAACACACCATGGGAAGTATAGTCCAGTAAGCCTGTAAAGTCTGATCTGCAAGGCCATGAAGTGCAT
Organism: Protopterus annectens; assembly: GCF_019279795.1. Taxonomy (NCBI): domain Eukaryota; kingdom Metazoa; phylum Chordata; order Ceratodontiformes; family Protopteridae; genus Protopterus; species Protopterus annectens. Next base: position 143,309,265 of record NC_056727.1, on the reverse strand, counting down.
CATGGCAGACATGATAAACAGAGCTATTGGAAACTGACAAACACACAACCCTACCAACTGTGGTATGTTCATGTGCAGATCATGGTTCCCAAGCATGCTACACCGTCTGCAAGGCAGCCACCCAGGACATACATCATGGAACAGAGCTACACATGTCCCACATAGACTTTGAACAGCTCTTCATCAACATCACAGACACATGTCGTATCCACAAAATCAACAATCTGTGCATAGATATGTGTTGACATATGAAGGGATGTCAATGTGTCCACAGATAGATCACACAAGGTGAGATTCACGGGGTCCTGTACAAGTTGTTGATACCTGCCAACCTACATGGATCATTCCTGGGATTGCAAAACAATGTGTACACACATTAACATGTCCAGTCTGATGACGTCATCATCCTACAAATATACCAGGAGAACAAACACCACCCAGTAAAGCATATAGCATGCTGTGGTAATGCGTATCTCTCTAGTATAATAACATAGTTAGGTAGAGGTTTCAGTCTTGCAAACGTAAAGTGCGTGTGATTTCCTTTGAGAGGAGTATCCTTTCTGGAGACTGGGAAAACACATTACAAGAGGTACATCCATCTTTGGAAAGTCTGATGATGTCAGCATCCTACAAATATTCAAGGAGAACATAAACCACCCAGTAATACATATAGCGTGCCGTGTTAATGCGTATTTTTCTAGTAGCATTACATAGTTAGGTAGGGGTTTCAATCCTACAAATGCCAAGTGTATGTGTGTGGCTTCCTTTAAGAGAAGTAGACTTTTTGGAGACTGGGAAAACACATTAAAAGAGGTACATCCCTCTTTGGAAAGTCTGATGATGTCAGCATCCTACAAATATTCAAGGAGAACATGAACCATCCAATAATGTGTATAGCGTGTCGTATTAATACATATCTTTTTTAGTATCATAATGTAGGTAGGGGTTTGAGTCCTGCAAACGCCAAGTGTGTTGGGGGGTATGTATGGTTTCCTTTCAGAGAAGTAGCCTTTTTGGAGACTGGGAAAACACATTAAAAGAGGTACATCCCTCTTTGGAAAGTCTGATGATGTCAGCATCCTACAAATATTCAAGGAGAATGTCAACCACCCAATAATGCATATAGCACACTGTATTAGGGTGTATCTCTCTAGTATCATAACATAGTTCGGTAGAGGTTTGAATCCTGCAAACGTGAAGTGTGTGTGGTTTTCTTTGAGAGCATGTAGCATTTTTGGAGACTGGGAAAACACATTAAAAGAGGTACATCCCTCTTTGGAAAGTCTGATGATGTCAGCATCCTACAAATATTCAAGGAGAACAGAAACCATCCAGTAATGCATATAGGGTGCCGTGTTAATGTGTATTTCTTTTGTATCATAACATAGTTAGGTAGGGGTTGAGTCCTGCAAATGCCAAGTGTGTGGCTTCCTTTCAGAGAAGTAGCCTTTTTGGAGACTGGGAAAACACATTATAAGAGGTACATCCCTCTTTGGAAAGTCTGATGATATCAGCATCCTACAAATATTCAAGGAGAACATAAACCACCCAATAATTCATATAGTGCACCGTATTAATGTGTATCTCTCTAGTATCGTAACATAGTTAGGTAGGGGTTTGAATCCTGCAAACGTGAAGTGTGTGTGGCTTCCTTTGTGAGAAGTAACCTTTTTGGAGACTGGGAAAACACATTAAAATAGGTACATCCCTCTTTGGAAAGTCTGATGATGTCAGCATCCTACATATATTCAAGGAGAACATAAACCACCCAATAATGCATATAGCGTACCATATTAATGCGTATCTCTCTAGTATCATAACATAGTTAAGTAGGGGCTTGAATCCTGCACACGTAAAGTGTGTGTGGTTTCCTTTGAGAGCAGTAGCATTTTTGTAGACTGGGAAAACACATTAAAAGAGGTACATCCCTCTTTGGAAAGTCTGATGATGTCAGCATCCTACAAATATTCAAGGAGAACAAAAATCATCCAGTAATGCATATAGGGTGCCGTGTTAATGTGTATTTCTGTTGTATCATAACATATTTAGGTAGGGGTTTGAGTCCTGCAAATGCCAAGTGTGTGGCTTCCTTTCAGAGAAGCAGCCTTTTTGGAGACTGGGAAAACATATTTTAAGAGGTACATCCCTCTTTGGAAAGTCTGATGATGTCAGCATCCTACAAATATTCAATGGGAACATAAATCACCCAATAATTCATATAGTGCACCGTATTAATGTGTATCTCTCTAGTATCATAACATAGTTAGGTAGGGGTTTGAATCCTGCAAACATGAAGTGTGTGTGGCTTCCTTTGTGAGAAGTAACCTTTTTGGAGACTGGGAAAACACATTAAAAGAGGTACATCCCTCTTTGGAAAGTCTGATGATGTCAGCATCCTACATATATTAAAGGAGAACATAAACCACCCAATAATGCATATAGCGTACCGTATTAATGCGTATCTCTCTAATATCATAACATAGTTAAGTAGGGGCTTGAATCCTGCGAACGTGAAGTGTGTGTGGTTTCCTTTGAGAGAAGTAGCCTTTTTGGAGACTGGGAAAACACATTAAAAGAGGTACATCCCTCTTTGGAAAGTCTGATGATGTCAGCATCCTACAAATATTCAAGGAGAACATGAACCATCCAATAATGTATATAGCACATTGTATTAATGCGCATCTTTCTAGTATCATAACATAGGTAGGAGTTTGAATTCTGCAAACGTGAAGTGTGTGTGGTTGCCTTTGAGAAAAGTAGCCTTTTTGGAGACTGGGAAAACACATTAAAAGAGGTACATCCCTCTTTGGAAAGTCTGATGATGTCAGCATCCTACAAATATTAAAGGAGAACATAAACCACCCAATAATGCATGTAGCGCACTGTGTTAATGCCTTGTTCTCTAATATCACAACATAGTTAGGTAGAGGTTTGAATTTTGCAAACGCGAAGTGTGTGTGGTTTCCTTTGAGAGCAGTCGTATTTTTTGGAGACTGGGAAAACACATTACAAGAGGTACATCCCTCTTTGGAAAGTCTGATGATGTCAGCATCCTACAAATATTCAAGGAGAACATAAACCACCCTCTAATGCATATAACACACTGTATTAATGCGTATCTCTCTAGTATCATAACATAGTTACGAAGAGTTTTGAATCCTGCAAACGCGAAGTGTGTGTGGTTTCCTTTTAGAAAGTAGCCTTTTTGGAGACTGGGAAAACACATTAAAAGAGGTACATCCCTCTTTGGAAAGTCTGATGATGTCAGCATCCTACAAATATTCAAGGAAAACATAAGCCATCCAATAATGTATATAGCACACTGTATTAATGCGCATCTTCTAGTATCATAACATAGGTAGGGGTTTGAATCCTGCAGACGCGAAGTGTGTGTGGTTTTCTTTGAGAGAAGTAGCCTTTTTGGAGACTGGGAAAACACATTAAAAGAGGTACATCCCTCTTTGGAAAGTCTGATGATGTCAGCATCCTACAAATATTCAAGGAGAACATAAACCATGCAGTAATGCCTATAGCGCGCCATGTTAATGTGCATCTCTCTAGTATCCTAACATAATTAGGTAGGGGTTTGAGTTCTGCAAATGCCAAGTGTGTGTGTGTGTGTGTGTGTGTGTGCGCCACAGGTGGTCATTGCTGTGTGGGTTTTGCTTTTACTATGGTATGACATATGTTTCAAATAGTATGTGCTTTGCACACATCGGGTATCTGTGTGTCAAATAAATATGTGTACATGTGACCTCAATCAATCAGTACATAGGTGCGAAGCCTGCATATGACATGAATACATTTGTAACCTTCGACAGATTGTGCCGCTGCTTCACAAATCATAGGTCACATATGTATGTCTGTGTCAAGCCCGGCCAATGTAGTGATCCATGGCCAAGGACATCTCTGCCACACACACCCATGACATGTACTATAGAGTACTGTGAGTAAGGGTAATTGCCGGGGTATATGTCAGACATGTTCATACACAATGACTGGCAATAGTGAACAGTCATTATAGGTGTACACCAGCCCTGTGGATATGCATGCAGGCCCCTAATGTGTTATGTGAAACACAGAGGGACCCCACAATACCTATGGATATGTGGATACCAAGGGACAGATGACATAACACGTGTCTGTCTGTACACATTGGTACCCAACATACATGTTGAGGGCTACCACCTATGTGGTACTGTCAGGATAGTATGTATAGTAAATGTGGATGAATATGCCATAGACGGCTTACTGCTATACAGCATGTACTGGACAACAGGTATCTGTCTGTATGATACCCTTGTGTAGGATATGCGTCCCATCCAGGGAATGCAGTGTAGGCCAATGCATGCATTTCCAGATGTTGATGGACATATCCCTAGTGTATTTGCATGTACCTAAGAGGGCTATATGCCACACAAGTGTGGTCCCAGGAATGCGTGGCAGTCAATACCACTGGTTACTGTTATAGTACTGGAAGGATACAACTGTTACTGAGTTCCCTACAACTGTGACTCATTTGTCAGGACATCATCTACTGATTGGTTATAGTCATGCTGTTGAGATGGTGTATACTACCAGACTGCAGATCACTGACAGATATCAACAGTATCACCCACAGCATAGTGCCAACCCATGTCATACACATGTGTACCCATGTTAGTACACATCTGTAGTAGAATGCATACTGGCCATCGAAAGATACCATGAGATGTTAGCAATCTGTAGAACATGGTATGTCGCACATCCCACGTGTCCACTATGCACGTACATGCAGACAGTGCGCACACACCATGTTCACAGATGTACACCCACTAATTTGTAATGCACACATCACACACATACTGTCCACTCACTAACACATGCTGGCAACACTGTACACTTCAGCCAAGTGGTACATGGGTGGACATTACATACTCAGGACTAACACTGGTGTAAACAATGCTACAATGACTATCACAGCTGTGATGCATAATGCCTGCTCAGGTATACCTACAAGGATATCATTACACTTTCCTGTTGTCAACTTGCTACTATTGCTACACTGCTATAATGTCACCCTGTGCATCAGAACCATGTTAGCCTGTTCCTGCATCAATGTTACAGATGACAGGAGGTGGCACAGGTGTCATCATATGCACAGGGTGTGTTGTAGGTTTGCCAGAGCCCGACACTGACCCATCCAATCGGCATGTCTGTGTGTGTGTGTGCATGTGTGTGAGTGTGTGTGTGTGTGTGTGTGTGTGTGTGTGTGTGTGTGTGTGTGTGTGTGTGTGTGTGTGTGTGAGTGATAACAGTACTGCATGGGCCAATGTAGATGTAATGTGTGTGTGTATGTGTGAGCCCTAGTTGTATGGTAAATGTGTGTGTGTGTCTGCATGCACACAACTCCACCATGTGGCTGCCATATATGGGCGGTTGTGGGACAGCCACAGACTGTACCTGCTAGGCCGTACAGATCACTGTCTTTGGCCATGGACACGGTACCTGTGCCTAGCAGGGGTGCTACGGGCAGTATCGGGTACCAACCCTGACTGGGTACTGTCATCATAGACAGAGGTATGATGACTGGACCCATGTCCCTACTGGGACTGGCCAGTGCCACGTGCACGTGGTCTAGTAGGACGGTCAATGGACATTGCTAGGGCTGGTACTGCCACTACGGGAGCAGCTGTGATCCATGGTCCGTCCGCGACGACTGCCAGCTGATGCTGTTGCTGGCATGCGTCCACATCGGCTTCTCATCCGTCCTGCACGGTCCTGGCTCATGGCTAACACATCATGGAGGACATCTAATGTCTCCCTCCAATGGCTATCAATGACCTCGGTGTAATTCCGGATGGCACTGGCAAGGTCACGGATGCTGTCATTGATCGCAGTGTAATGGACCCTCTGCTCCCTTAGTCCCTATCGGGTGTACCGTTCCATACGTGCCTGTGCCTGCATTACAGCCTGGAACATACTGGAGGTTGTAATACCTCTGGGGGCACGTCTGCCAGGGGCAATATGACTAGTGGTGCTCCCCCGAGAACCCCTGGACATCCACCTATGTGGTACCATTCCAGCAATCCATCTATGGCTGCTGTGAGGAGATGCACGCACCATAGGTACCACACTCTCCTGGTCAATGCCAATTGCATGCTGTCCCTCAGCTAAGGCCATTGGTGACGAGGGATGTATTGAAAGTATGACTGTGCACATAGATGGGGTTGACCACTGTGTAGTGTCGATTGGTGGACCAAGACAGACCCTGTCATACCTTCCTGTGCCACAATACATGTCTCATCATCTCCACTATCAGTGGCGGTGACATCAGGTTCCCTGCTGCATTCAGCCACCCCTAACTCAGCACCTGTGGAAGGAAGACAGGAAACACACTTTACAATCTGTACGTGATGTTAGTACACATGCACACATGCACACATGAACACATGCACACATGCACACATGAACACATGCACACATGCACACAAATACACTGCTCACCACAGCACACACACACACACACACACACACACACACACACACACACACACACACACACACACACACACACACACACCAGCAATCCAACACATACACAATAGTGGGTGATGGTGGGTGACAGTATCACAAGGCAAACAGTCACCACACACGTCTCAGCATGCAGAATATGTGTTGCTCAAGACCATGCAGTGCAAGTGTAGACAGTCCTATCTAATGACATTATACATGGCTTTGATGCATGTGTGTAGTTGTTCAGTGATTGGGTACACCCTGGAACAGATTGTGTACATGGACACAACATTGCTGTGCAAGTATTATCTGCTCTGCAATGTCATGTGCACCATCACTCAATGGTATACATACCATGGCTGCATGTGTTATCTGTGTGACACATAGATTGCCATGTCTGATGACAGTGTCTGTGTCCATAGTACATAATAGTGGGCACAGGTGTAGCAAATGCATGCAATGTACAGACATGGGATGAGTGGTGCATGTAGATGTGAAGGAATCAGAATGCTCGACATGGACATTGTACAGTGGTTATGGTGAGTGTGGGACATATTGCAGATATGTCAGTGCCAGCCACGACATGGCATGCTACATGACTGCAACATTAAACACCACACATACCCAATGTGTGTCATGTGACCTATACACCCAATAGCATTCCAGGACATATATGTGACTCTTTGTACAGATGGCGACTGATGAGCAGAATGTGTATACTAGTATATGTAAGCACACACAGCACATGCTATGCATGGTGTGTATAGGTGCATATGTTTGCACACACAGAACAATGAGGTGCACAGCAAAGACTGCTATGTGTAGTACTGTGGTCACTGTAACCGGATGGGTGTAGTACCATGTGCCATCATCATCATCATGCATCTTGTGGTCACTCATGGCTACTACTGTGTGACAGACCACCGCCTAGCATGCTGTACCTGAAATGCAGTGCCGTGTATACGTTCACTATTTCACAGCCACTTTGTACATGGGTGTATGAGGTGTCCAGTAGGGAGCATTGCCTCACATGACTGTGTTATGTGTTGAAGAGTGTTGCACAGCCCCATGATAGGCCTCTACCCCGAGGTATGTCATGTGTGTGTGGATGACGTGTGGGATACTGAAGTGTGACCTTACAGCGGGTGTGTGGTTATGCCATATGTAGCATGACTTGTGTACTACATGTGATAAATGTGTTATTTTGTGTACAGGTGTTGCAACTATGCCAATCCAATGTGCAGTATGGGGTTGCCACAACTGTGTGTCATGCTCTGTGTATTGCATGTCATTGAGGCAGCTACTGACATTACTGAGCTGTGCAATGTCTCACAGCAAACATGCAAGGCATGCATTATGCGTAGGTGTGTTACGTGTACATGGCCTACTCCTCACCTATGACATGCATATTTCATTACCAACATTGCAGGTATAACACACTCACCAGCATGGATTGGCTGCCCTGCCGTCACACCAGAGGGACCTACGAGAATATGAGAGGGTTTGTCAGTGGCCACAACTGTGGCATTGCTACAGTGGGTATGCTAAACTGCAGTACAACAACAGTCAACAGTCACAGGTGTAGGGATATTATTCAAACTATCCGTATTGCACAACACTAGGCAGCTGAACTGCTAAACACACAGTACACATCTCACATACACATAATCTAACAATACAGTTAATTGTAGTCTACAGATTGGGCATGTTACCTGCTTGCTCCAGGTGGATGTGCTGGGTGGCTCCTGCCTCCATTACAACACATCAGTGGTTGATGTAGCTGTTGTCCAGGAGCCACCATGCTTAGGAGCAGCTCCTCTGCTCTGGTGAGGGGGGGGATGAATGGCCACCCCTCCACCTGTGGCAAGCTGCTGTCTTTGGATATCAGACGCACGCCGCCGGACTTGTCTAATTAAATCACTGCAGTGATGGTGCACTTGCTCATATGTCTGGTTATGCATGCCTATGTCATTTACCCGACTAACACGTTCCTGCCACAGTGCAGTCCGCTCCTGCTGGCTGCTTCTGGAGAAGAGCATTGTGTACCTCATCCGCTGTATATGCTGGGTTGCGGTGATGGGCCATGTGGATGAAAAAGATATGAACAATATGTGTGAGAGTGTCCTGTGTCACACTTTACACCTTTACCCACAGATATCACTTTACTGCCATATATACCATCCTATTGTCTGTCAGAGGTTGCACACGTTCAATACCACTTATTGGTTCCAGGCCACAACTAACTAACACTGCCTGGCAGACTTTATATATCACACCACTATACAACAGTACCCGACACACTGTTTGTGACACATTGCACAACCTCAAGACAGGGGTGTATATCACATCAGTGCATGAACAGAGATGTCATCCATTGCAATGGATGTATAGTACAGGTACAGTAGTACCAATCAACCACCCTAGTCACTGATGCCATAGCCCTGCCTAACAGATGTGTCCAGTTGTTACTATAGGTGGCATACTGCTGTAACAGACTATATATGTTGCTGGATACACACATTTACCCTGTAACACACATATGATTGCAGCCATTGTACAGGCATAATCACACACACATCAGGCAAACATACAACGCACCACTGTATGCCAACACAGAAGAGCATTACCTGTGTACCATACGGTACTGTGTGCCACTGCTTACACACCCTTATGTGCGCATTCTGTCCTCTGTGGAGACTACGGGAAACACACATGACAGTGTTTCCAAGCAAGGTGAACACACACCATACTGTGCTGTTTAGTCCTACAGCTTCAGGTAGTACTACAGTTCATATTGGTGATAGATTCACCAGCAGTACCACTCAGTAAGCATACATGTATTGCTTTAGCCTACAATAAGACACCACATTCGTCAATGGAGAACTATGTCACATCATCTGCCGTACTACTATGTCTGCCTAACAGTACATTACACATCAGTTGCTGTCCTCACAGCTAGGATAGGCACTACCATGTCAGATATAACATCACACAATGCTATCACACCTTTGCAGACCTTGCACACATTCAGCGTTACACTTATGCAACCTCACATAGCAGCTATTGCATTAAGTACATGTGTGAGTGCATAGTGTCATAGGTAGGTAATATGCTATTGGCCCTAGGGCCTACAGCAGCCTAGCCATATGCTACCCTGGCCTTTGACACACATGTACTTTGATTTCACTTGCCCCTGCCAACCTGAACCACAGAGGTGTTTCCTGGGTGTATTACCAATCTCCCACACAATCATCAGGGGTATTTATAACAACTGCTAAGGAGGAGCCTTGTTTGCTATTGTTATGTGGTCTATTCCGGTGTATGGTATATCTCTGAGATGGGAACCTATCCCTCCAGCATGTGCCGTTTTGTGAGCTGACAAGGTTTAGGGCCCTAGAGCGTGTATCCTGGAGGGATTGTGATATGTTGCCATGGTGGTTGACACCCAGCTATGGGTGTGACATACCTCTGTATGTCCGACTGAGGTCACCTCTGTGTGGCCAGTATGCATTACAGTGTACTTGTGGTTTTGTGAGTCAGTCTGCATAGGGCATCTGTTTGGAGCCAGTATTACCATCTGGAGGATCTGTCTGTGGCCTGTTCACCTGGTGTAGTTGTCATGTGAAGTACATACCACACAGGGCATTGTGATGAGTAGAGGGGAACTCTACCCTATACTTCCATAGCTGACACACCTGTTGTCATGACACATACCACACAGACAGATTACAGGTGTAGTGTGGCACTGTCTTCATCAAAGCGGAGGCTACTGTCCACCTGTGTCCCATGTTCCCTTATCACACCTTCACTGTTAGGTAGATCTCTACCTATGTGGTAGTTAATGGGTACACTGTTTTGGGAAGGTGGAATGGCACTGCAGTATCAACACTTGTCTACAGTCCATGCCTTGGTCACCACACACCTGTTGCGGTACATATGAACCCATGTTTCTCTGTCTCTCTCTCACTCTATATGTGTGTGTATATATATATATATATATATATATATATATCTATATATGCATATATATATATATATATATATATATATATATATATCTATATGCATGTATATATATAGATCTAGATATATATATATATATTATATACATGCATATCTATACACATACATGTACCCATCCATTGCTGTACACATGGATGTACATATAGGCACATGTACAGTCCACCTTTCATGGTGGGGATATCACTTATGCGACAGTTGTGGGATGTACAGGTATGTGATTAAAATTGCACAGTGTTGTGCAGAATGCATGTGGGTGTCCTCAGCCCTTGTAGCATTAGCAGGCCTCACTGGCTGTAACACAGCAGATCTGACAAATCTGTCCCACAGCATTTGACCACCACATGACATATATCAGCACTACCATAGCTAGCCTTAGGCATAGGCCAACTGGGCGGCCGCCTAGGGCGCCGCTCTAGGAGGGGTGCTTTTCCACTATTTATGTGGTGTAGTAAGACAAGGATGGGGCACCAGGAAGTGTGGTAGGGGACACCGTGGAGCCCTTTTGCCTAGGGCACCAGTTGACCTATGACCGCTCCTGCGCACTGCATGCTGTTTTCTAAGCCACACACTACAACCTACATGGATATATGCACATATCAACCTTAACTGACAGATATCTGTCCACCCTTCACTAACAGTTGCAGTATGTCCCTTGCCCTATGCACATGTGCAGATACAGATAGATACATACTGCTGCCACACATGGATGATTTGCAGTGTGTAGAGTACTCTTCAGGAACATCTACAACATGCCAAGACATACATGTGAGTTACATACCTTAGCTTAGTATTTCCCCTGCTCCGTGTGTTACGGTTTTGTAGTTTTTTTTTTTTTTATTAGTGGTTTTTTTTTTTTGGTTTTAGCCCTATATTCAACGTTCTGTCTCTGTTTCTCACTCTGTTCTGTTCTGTCTCTGTCTCAGTCTGTGTCTGTGTCCGTGTCTCTCTCTCTCTCTCTCTCTCTCACTCTATCTCACAGCACCTGCAATGATATAATTGCATGTGTGGACTGCAGGTACAGCCTGCTTTTCTAGGTATCTGCACTTGTGCATGCGACAGCCTCTGCACCAATTGCTGCCCACCATTCAGTAATTGCATGCAGCCTGCTGTTTGATGATTGCATTACTGACTTTGATTGCAGCCCACTGCTATAAAATGCTAGGTTAGGTAGGCGTAGCCCTTTCAGATTTCCAAGCTGGAGCCCATGCTTGTTTGCTCTGGACACCGTTGTGTTAGTCTGAAGGTTGGTATATGTCTCTTATCTGATGCTAGGGTTGTAGCCAGTTATATGCATGTTGTACTCAAACCTGAATGTTGCTGCTTCCAGTACACACATCTCAATGTAGACATGTACACACCCCTCCAAATGCTAACACAGGATACATGGGATTATGTACTTTGTTCTCACTTACACAATTAACTGCCATACAAATGTGGTTATTGCACTGTATTCCTGTGGCCATTATCTATCCAGGTCTGATACTGTGTGGTGTTTGTAAGGTGCTATTGTAACATTATTCCCTGCTAGGATGGCTGATTCTCCTTTCACAGTCATGTCATGCAATTCCACAACCACTGCTGGTAAAGACCCACAGAAAAGGATTTGTGTTATACCATTCCTAATTTCCATTTACATTCCCTCATTGTAATGCATGATATATTTATTTCAGAACCAAGTTATTTGTATACCTGCTGTGGATTAGTGGTAATTCATGCAGTCTATTGTGTCAATGGTCTGGGTTTCGAGATTGGCAGAGGTTTTTTCTTTTGCTGCTCAGCAGAACAAGGGCCCTGCCATAGAGTGACTAAGGCACTTTTAAGCAGTTGTAAGCGGGTTTGTTGCACACTCCCTTAAACCCGCTTACTACTGCTTAAAAGTGCTTACTCCTGCTAACCCCCACGCTAATTTCTTTGAAAGAAAAGAAAATGGGGAGATAGGAAAGTGGTGAAAAAGGGGGCACAAAGAGGGACAGACAGTAGGTAAACAAGCTCGGGATGTGCAGGACAGGTGTAGAGAAGGTCCATAGCTGCCCATTTCTTTAACAGCAACAGCTGTGCATATGCAATGAATTTGGAGTGAAATTTGAAACCTTCCACCCCTGGGAGAGGGGTGGGGACAACAAAGTATGTTGTACTGCCAATTCTAATTATCAGCTTACATGTTTGTCCGATGGACATGTGTGCGAAATGGGCAGCTATGTATAGGGCGTAATTTTTTGTGGGTACAGATTGCCCTTTTTTTTTTTTTTTTTTTTTCAGGTGAGAGTGGGAAGTGAGGTAGAGGAAGTAGGTATGTCCGGGGAGGTAGGTTGGGAAGATAAACAGACAAGACAGACAAGATGCATACAGGGGCGGTGTATGACACATGGGGTGGGTGAACACAATTGACGGGGTCGGATGTTTGGAAATCGCAAGCCCATGAGCCCACAGATGGTAACAGTGGAACTGAGATCCCCACCCATGGGCAGTCACCGGTGAACCTTCACAGCCCCGAGGGTGGCTGTGCTGGGGGCTGCGTAGGATGGGTAGGCTCACCCGTGAGATGCGCCACTCTCACCTCAAGCTGGCGTAGGGGATCAGCGACTGAACGTTGGATGTCTCTACGCACCCCAGCCCGGACCCTTTGAAGGGTGACAGGTGGCCCTTCTCTGCCCACGCTTGCACAGGGGGGGCGAGCCCCATCCCCTGCAGTGCTTCCAACCAAAGGTGGCACAGGACCAACGGAGGAGGGGAGCCTGGGCTGGGCACCGGACCTGCTGGTGCCAGGTGCACTCGCCGGCTGAGGAGGGACAGGTGGATCCGCTGGGACCAGCCTTCCCATATGTTCTGTGATTAGGTGTGTTTAATTGCAACATAAGCAAAACAGCATTCCGGATTAGTTGTAACAGCATGCAATAATATTCCCATTAACCCAACACACCAAGGGTACAACAGTTGAACAGCGAGCATAACACATGCATATATTGAACTACAGTGGTTATTCCAACAGCATGCAGGGATGTTTGGTAGCAAGAGGCCACCATGATTGTGGTGTTTAAACAGGGCACATGCATCAATGAGAATGCAAATATTTATAGAACAATAGGACATATGTCCCAACAAATATGTAAGATTACACATACCCATTGAGGTGTGGAATTGCATGGTTTATGCACATACAGTAGGGTGTAGAAAAAAACCTTGGTTAACATCTTATAATGACCTTTTAGTCTACACTACATTCCTAGTGACTGCAAGTGTATATCCCCTACCTGTATTATTACACTTGCCACCATACATTAGGTTATGTAATGGGTTTGGCTAGTTCGATATATGCCTGACCTATATCTGAAATACTAACTGTCCAGGATGCAGATGTTACTGCTACATATTTCTTGATTGCATTTATATTTCTTTATCCTCATATCTGGGATGTTTTCACATGACATTTTCACTTCGATTTGTACAGAACCCTGCATTTCTTGACACACACTCACATTTCTGGGGAAAAAATAACATGCTACATGTGTGCCAGGTTTACTTATTCATGCCAGCCAGTAAATGACTGTTGTGGACTGTATATATGTTTCACAGCTACTAGCACTTCCATCACCCACTTTATATGGGACTGCACAACTCTGGGTTGCCAGCACCTTTTCAAACAGTACTGTTTGTATAATGCAAGGGTACAACAATATTTCAGACTCTGTGACACAGACACACTCTGGGTTTTAGACCTTTATTAATGACATTACACACTTTTCTACAGGCTCACTCCTTTATTTGTTTTAACGGTGTATATGGCAGGCATGTTCAAGACATATTATACCTTTATTAATAGGTTAGAACAATCTTTTTTCAGGCTCACTCACTTATTTTATATGACAGTGCGTGCAAAGATATTATTCCAGACATATGTTACCTTTCTTAATGGGTTACTACACTCTTTTTCTGCCTCTGTGATGTTTTTATCTGACAGTACATGCAGAGGACTTATTCAGACAATTTTATGACTGTATTATTGGACGACAACACTTTCTTTCATGCTCTCTCCTATATTTTATATAACAATACATGCAGAATAATCACTAACCTGCCTGGTGGTGCAGCCTTAACAGCCTATCAGCATAGGCTTGCTGATTCGTAGCACAGTCACCTGCAGCTGTAAAGTAAATGAAGGGATATTGAGACATACCTATCCGTTATACATACTCCATTATCAATTCTTACATACTGCATTCCATGGCTACATACTCAGTTGTGGGGCATCCCGCATCCCACGGGCCTCCTGTATCCATTGGTTCAGGTGGTCCTGCTTTCATCTCTTCAGGTCTGCATGGTGGTGACGGACCTGCTCACCAGTCCGAGGAATGCCTGTGGCACTGTTGAGGTCACGAGCTAACCAGTTCCAAGCCTCTGCCTTGTACTCCGTCCCTTGGAACTGGCCCTGCAGGAGTCTTGACTCGTGACGGTGGACAAGGAGCCAAACCATGTATTTGGACTCCTCGATGCCCCAGCTTTGCACTTGGAAGCGTGTTCCCTCTCCGACACCAGACATTCCAACTGCAGATGTGAGCTACAATCAGTTATAGCGTGTATTCCCACCTGTGGGGCTTAAATATGCTACATTTCCCGCACTTTTTTGTGATTGACCATTTTGTAAAATTCTCGGCTGACTGCAGACCTGCTTAGTATATGAATGTTAATAGTGGCTGTTTCCCTTATGTTGTCATGACTTAATGGTTCTGTACTTTGCTTCTGATCCACAGAGTCCTGGGTTTGAACCTTGTCATTTATTTTATTTTCATACTATCCAGACAGGCTAGCGGGTGTGGCTGCATTTAAGCAACTTTGCTCTATGTTGCTCCTCGGTGCCCTACGGTGCCCTGGTTGGCACGGCGCGCACATCCGAGCAAACACATTGCGCTAGGTAAAGCGCCATTGAACTATGGGCAACTCTATTGTGCTAGGTAAAGCGCTATTAAACTATGGGCAACTCTATTGCGCTGGTTGAAGTGCTATTAAACTATGGGCAACTCTATTGCGCTGGGTGAAGCGCTATTAAACTACGGGCAACTCTATTGCGCTGGGTGAAGCGCTATTAAACTATGGGTAACTCTATTGCACTGGCTGAAGCACTGCTTAACTGCAGGCAATTTTATATCAGGATCCTTTAAAATATTTATTTTGTTCACTGATACATTGGCCATTTCACTGCTTTTTAGTAATGTTTAAACATATTTGTCAGATATTATTTCATATACTGATTTAAAACATAAATACAAAGGGGAGTGGTGGGACTCAAACCATGAATGCCTCTTCTTTGCGTGAACACTCTACCATTACGCTATTACTATTTGGTGCAATTTGCATAAACATTCTTTCTTATGCTCTTCCATGTCAGAATTGCTAACTCTAGCTAAGCAATGGGCACACCCCCGCACACACACGCAAATACGGGCAGCTATTTTGGGAATTTAAAAAAATAAATTTAATGTTTTGCATTTTAGAACAGTGATAGGGGTTTACAATATCAGGGAGTGTGGTGTTGGGTGCAGGGACATTTGAGCAGACTTGCTCTTGTATATTTGCTTTTTTTACTTTTAAAACACTTGCAGGACACGCCCCCTGCTTTCTTATACGGTCCGTGTAAGACTTACGGTTGAGTCAGCATGCCCTCATGCATATTCATGGCACGCTGATGTCATACCGCTCAACTGCAGCCTCCGAGTAAGACTTATTCAGTCTTACACGGAGGATTCATGAATCTGGGGGATTGTCTTTACTAACATCTCTAAAAAAATAATTAATCTTCAGGTTCTTTGTTACTCTCTCCGTGCCCCATTGTGAACTCATGGTCTCTCAGACATAACTCGTCTTCTCAAATCTTTCAGATAGAACCATCCTAAACAACTTTGCAGACAGCCTCATCCCTGAACTTCTCAACATTAGCTAGCATGATCTTTACTGTTGTACTGATCTTTTCTCTGCCTACTCTCTATATTCTATAATATCTTATATCCCTGTCAAGAACTACTCTTTCCTACCAAAAAAAATAGAATTTCTTGCACATCTAACCCCTGCATCTCTGACAATGCTAGGAAACTTGTTAAACTTATGGAAGCATACTGACTGGATGGAAATCTAATACTTGCAATCCAGTTAAGTTAGAAACATATCTTAAACACAGAAAAGAGATCAGATTAGCCACATATAAGGCTAAAACTGGATATTATAAGAAACTTCAAATTACAATAGTAGGTCACCCCAAAATATTGTGGATCTTTCTAAAGGCCAGTACTAGTAATTTATTTCCTGCATCCCAAAACAAAACAAAAGATAATATCAGTAACCACCCATGTCATACTGCCAACTACATATTTACTTATCCCCCTTCTACATCCTCTCTTCCCTTGCCCAAACAATACCTCACTTTTCATTTCAATGTTATTACTAAATCAAAACTTTAAAAATTCTTGATAACACTGACTTCTCCTGTTACCACTTCTTCCATACAATTCCCTCTGATATGTTCAGGCTTGGTAGCAAATTACTTCACAACCCCCCTCCCTACATCTTTAATGTAATCCTCACAACTAGTACTCTGCTTCATAGCTTTGATCATGCTCTTGTCTTCCTCCTCCTGAAAAATCTCCATCAATTCCACATCCAATCACTTACACCATATCTCTAACCTCTGTCCCTCACTAAAATTCTTGAAAAATCATTTACAAATAAATATTTGACTATTATCTTCCGATACAACATTCTTAATGAAAGATAACATGGTTTGCATTCCAAGTGCATTAGTATCACTGACATCTTTTCTCTAACTGCTCAGATCTACTCCGATATGGAGCAAGGCTAAATTTCTGGTGATACGTTTTTCGATCTCTATTAAGTCTTTAATACTGTTGATCACTACCTCATAAAATTAGTGAAACATATTTTTTCTAACAAAGTCTCATTGTGATTCAAAAATATCTTGCTAATCATATCTTCACTCTTAATGGGCCGAATAATACATATATCTCAAGTACCACTCACCAAAGTGTTCCTGGAGGCTCTGTTCTAGATTGAATTCAGTTTTCAGACTTCCTAAATGAGCTTCTATGGGATCATCTTCATACTAGATGCCTTCCGTATGCTGATAATATTATTCTCATTAAAGAGAATAAAACTGTTTCTTGCCTAAAGAATGTACCTCAGTCTGACTTTTTAGCTATTTGGAACAGGCTCCATAATAATCTAATATTCAGCCTTCACAAAAGTTTCTTAATGCTTTTTGGCACACGCCAAAAAATTTAACTGTAATTGTAATTTGTTCGCTGTTAACCTGGCAGGTTCCCTTCTTTCCCTGTTACTGAGCAAAATACTACTTGATCAGCATTTCTCCTTTTAGAAACATGTAGAACGTCAAATCCATGAAGTTTTAGTTCAACTATGGCTTTGATACAGGATTTCTCATATCCTAATTTTAGAAGTCCAGTAAGCAATAGCTATACATTTACTCCTACCTACTCATGAATACAGGTCACCTGTTATTGCCCATTTTCATCATGGGTGCACCACACATACTCATGCTGCAAAGATAAACAATGCTCAGCAGTTAGTTGACACAACCCCAGGGACGGGCACACTCAGCACAGTGGTGCAACACATAAATATGCAGAAACACACTGAAACAAGTGCCCCGTATGTAAACAAAACATAGTCAGTGGACCCCCCCCCACACTCTCACATCAATCAGTTTCAAAGAGCTGAAAATGAAATCAAATTCTAAGATTCCTTCAGCACTCCAGCAAATTTGAACACTATTGCCTTACTCTTGCTAAAGGAAAGTGGCTAGCAGTTGCTGACAGAGGCCCTCTTCTCCATAATGCAATCACATTTAATTGTCTTGATCTAAGATACTGTCTGAAAACTCTGACTTCTGTCTTCAAAATTTTAGCGCCAAACTTCTTCAAAGACTTTTCCTCACCACAACTACCTATGAAATGCCTTTCTCTAAACATTCTCCAGCCATTTCAACACTCTTCTTGAACTTAGCAAGACAGCTGTTAACCTCATCTCTTTGAAGAAATCCCTTCCTTCTCATTTGCTTGATGTAAAAAAAAAATAAGGTTGCTTCAGAGAATATGGCTAATGTATATCATGGCTTCTGTTATCTGCAAAATCCATCTCCCGCTCAACATAATTCTTCCATGCCTTGTTTTCTATGTGGGTATATCAAATTCATTAATGGTTGAGCAGAGAATCCTCTCACCCGGTTCCAATACTTGCAATTTAACATATGTAGTAGAAAAGGCCTCTGTAGAAGTATAACAATGGAAAGAAAAGTTTGTTAGTGCTTACTTTATATACTGTATTGTGAGCTATGTCTGTTGTGTACTTAATATGCACATGTGTAAAGGAATAGCAATTACAAGCTTATACCATTATGCAACTGAGTTTGAACTATGAATAGAACTATACACAGAACATGTCATTTACTGTGTAAGCATCACTCTACATAAAGTATTTGTTATTTCCTTCTTTATCTTACTCTATCAGGACTTTCAACGCAGGTGTGATTTGACTGCATACCATTATTTGCTGTTTGTTCGTATCTTGTTTTTCTCACCTTGACCCAAGTCATGGCTAAAACAGGTCCTTAGAGCAGTCCACGTACCCAGTTAACGAACATTAAATAAATGCTAAATAAATAACTTATTTAAATTCACTGACAGAGTATTAATGTTACCCCTTTCCTTTTTGCATTCACACTAATACCTGTTGACAGTTTTCTTTTTCATCCTATTCCCTATGGATTTTACTGTTTATTTGTCTGACTCCATTTTGTTTTTCCCTCTTGCTCTTCATTAACTTCCAATACTGAAAATGTATTTTCTACCCTAATACTTACTGCTTTACTTTTTTATATTCCCAACTTCTACACCCTCCCTTTCTTCATCTTCCTACTCATGGTAATCAAATATATTACAACTCGCTAGATAATGATTAATAAACAAATAAAATGCTCCTATTATTTACAAATTTTGAGTACTCACCTGGATCATATACTGCAATAAATTCAGTCTCTTCAAATAACTACCAGCTGAACTAGCTCTGAATAGACATGGCACTGAGGTTCTCACTTTTAAGATACTTTTTTATACATTTTATCACATCAAGTTATTTAAAACGTAGCACTTTTTGTACATAGTTTCCATAATAGTATTTTTTTCTAATGTATTAAGAAGATTATCTGTCTGTCAATACTCATCATATGGTTGATGAAGTTTGTAACTATGGTCGTGAAGTTTAAAAAAATTAAAATCTTAATAAAGATATTTGAAAAAAATCAAAAGGTGTTATAACATTATTCAATATTACATTTTTAGATCTTTTTTGTCTTAATTCTTATTACAATTCTCCTTTCATATCCTTCTGCTTCTGCTTCTGCAGTTACCTGTTCATTGATTTGTTTACTGCCTTCCCATCTGCTGCACTCACAGCTGTTGCACAGGATCTCTGCATTCTCCAAGTATCTGCCTACTACATTTGAAGTGTCAGTACATTTCTGTCATTGTGCATTACTTCTCCCTCTTTAAAGTTCCATTAGTGAACATACCCTTAGAGCAAGGCACTGCAGTGACTGAGTGTGACTCTTCATGCAAAGCATCTGAGCAGGAGTTAGTCATCTCAACCTCCTCACACAGCATTTCAAAATTCATTTCCATATAATACTGCTAACTTCTGAGTTTCTTCCCTAATCTCTTGTTTCCGTAACTTCATGTCAGTGTATTGCTTGTGATTCTGTTGGTTATTTCTCCTTTAATAATCTTTTTCTAATCTTTTTTAACTGTATTTAGTAATATTAACAGTACTTTGTTTTGTAATCCTGAAGGAGCAGTTTCACTCATTTCCATTTTCTAAGACATTGTGACACATTCATTTTCCAGCTCTTCAGATACCAACAAAAGACAATCAATAACAATAAATAAATTCAACAGAATACAATACTGAGTACATATATACAGTGCTTGAAGTTGGGCACTTTCTAATATTATCTGTTTTGGGAGGTATTAAAACAACTTTAAACCTAATTTAAAGTTGTTGTTTATTGCAGTTTTGGACAAGATGATTAATACAGGTATCATCTCTTGCTCAACAGCAGGAATAATGTATTGTATGTTAAGTTTGACATATTATGAAAATTATGTTGTACAGGAGTCAGAATGGGACTGCCATGATATACCACTTCCAAATGGCAAAAACTGGAAAATAAATATTGCATTCGAATACTATTGAAATAAACCAACAGCATTAATGTCATAAAATTGTGTTGGCATATTTTATAAGTTGAGTCAATGTACACCTTAAGAGATTGTGAATGTCAGTGCCTGATAAGATAGAATGCTTGCATAATTAGCTGGAACCAGTAGAACTTGCCAGAATAAAAACGTGAGATTCAAGGTAAGGCAAAGGGGTGATGAAGCTATTGGAAAGTACAGTTGTATAAAATCTTACCATATTGGTAGATGTCCTTGCCTTAACTGCTGCAGTATTTGTAACATTTGGGATTCCCTGCTGTGGAAGCCCATTGTCCAGCAAGTATACCAAAGCCTTCCTGTTGCCTTTAAAGGTATGCCTGAACATCATTCAACCACTATTTGTGTACCATAGGGCATAAAGGTGATGTTCAGGCTTGTCATAAAGAGAACTGATTGGCCCAGTAGGAACACCATTTCAAGGATGCCAAGAGGTAACCTGTACATCCAGGAAGGAAAGGACTTGTTGGAAAGAGGGAGGGATCGAATACTGCAGCAGTGAAGGCAAGGACATCTACCATTATAGTAAGATGTTACACAACTGTGTTATGTCCTTACATTCACTGCTGCAGGATTTGTAACATTTAGGAGAGTGCTGAAGATCAAGAGGAAACATGGGAGGGGGAAGGAGAAGAAGAAGAGTCCCCTAGGAAGCCATGGAGAATGGCACTAGCAAAACCTGCCCTAGCTCTACAGATACCATCCAACTTGCAGTGTTTAGCAAAGGTATGCGCAGAAACCAGGTAGCTGCTTCAAGAATAAAATTAGTATCTAAAGCCATGAAAAAAGCACCAGAAGAAGCAACCGCTCTAGTAAAATGAGCCTTCAATGAAGAAGGAAGGTTCTTGCCATGTAAGGTGTAACAAAAGGAAATAGCTTTAGAAATCCAAGAAGAAATAGTTCGCATGACACAGCTAGACCCAAAGATCTAGGTTGAAAAGAAAGAAACAACTGATCAGATTTACAAATAGCCTTAGTCTGATCCAAATAAATTCTGAGTTGCCTATGGACATCAAAAGTGTGCATACCCTCTCACTGTCAGACTGTGGAGGGGGAAAATGTAGGCAGATTAATAGACTGATTAAGGAAAAGCTCATTAACCACTTTAGGCATAAAGGAGGGATTAGTGCATAAGGACACCCTGTCCTCATGAAAAATCAAGAAAGGAGGGCATGCAACATAGGCCGCCATCTGGCAGAAGTAAGAGCTAACAATAGAACAGTCTTTCAAGAACACTTTTCAAGGAAACCGAAATTGCAGGTTCAAAAGGAACCTATGTCACCTTCTCCAAAACAAAATTAAGGTCACAGAGAGGTGGAAGAGGATTCCTGGGAGGTCTATTATTAAGGATGTTTTTGAGAAATTGTTTAACCTCACATATAAAAGCCAAAGGAGGAGATAAAGGCAGACAAACAGAGAAGAATAGACCAAACCAGCACTGAGTAAATTACACAAATAAGAGAGAACCAAAGGAACATCCACAGTAAGTGGGTTCAGATTGCAAGACAGACATCAAACAGTACACCTCTTCCATTTGGATAAGTAGGATTTCCTAGTAGTTGGTTTCCTGGTCTCCTGCATGTCCTCAAAAGAAAGGTGGCTATGACAGATCAAAACCCTATCACTCACAATGTCAGTTGAAGCATGGACAGGTAGGGATGGATGACAGATCCGTTATCTTGTGTGATATTATCCACCCTGTGAGGTAACTTGCGATGACTGACCCTGACTAGATGCAGATGTAGAGGGAACCAGTGATGCCAGGTCAAGAGGGAATCGCCAACATGATTTTGGGAGCATCCTGCTGAATCTTGAACAAGACTTTCAGAATGAGAGGAAGGGGAAGGAATGCATAAAGAAACATCTTCTTCCATGAAAATAAGAGGGCATCTGCCTTCCACACCAGAGGACTTAGGACTCTGGCACAAAACAGAGGAAGTTTTCTGTTCAGAGTGGAGGCAAAAAGATCCATTACAGGAGTACCCCACTGGTAAATAATGCCCCAAAACACATCCCTGTTAAGGACCTGCTCAGATTGTCTTCCATAATGTTCTTACTGAAAGGGATATAAACTGCCTGAAGAGTCACTTGATATTTGACAGCAAGATCCCATACCAGAAGTGCCAACTGGCAAAGAAGGTAGGATCTCATTCCTCCCTGTTTGCTGATATATGATATCACTGCGTTATTGTCTATGAAGACCTTAGGAGGCCTTGGGGAGAAAGGAGGATGAAAGGCCTGAAGGGCCATCAGAAGAGCTCTCGTCTCTTTCAGTGGTGGCTGGTGACTTCAAATCAAAGGGGGGCTGCAACAGACAGCTGAATGGATGGAGCCAATGAGACTGGGTAGGGGCAACTAGAAAGGGGTGGAGCTATTCTCAAAACCACAACAACTGGAACTTGAATTAAATACGCTGCCCTGGGTGCCAAACCATCATTATGAGAGTCCAATCAAGACAAAATTAAGTGTAGAAGAGAAAAAATATTTTAATGCATTGGCTACATAACAGCTTACTTAATATCTAGATGTAAACAAAAAGGTTGTGAGGCATGAAAAAATAAATTACTTTTTAAATACGTTACTGGTATGCCAGTCAAAATCAAGTATAAAAAAATAAATAAACAAATAAAAAACAAGCAGCACTCAACTCAAACCACTTATCCTTGCACTGTAGTTCTAATTATAATTTATATTCAGCTTTATAAAAGTACCAAGTAACATGCCGAAAGTAGCAATCGTTGTGATAACCCCACTTGTAAAAATGTTTCTTATCCAAAAAAGACCTGCTGCCTGACAACAACTATCTACTTTTTTCATGGGGAAAACCTGATCAAAGTAAAGAATGAACAGCAAACAAGCAAAAAGCTCAAGATAAATTGCTTAAAAGATTACTGGCAGTACACTAAATACCAAAAGTGTGATGAGAGACTTAAGGACACAGGTGGACAGTGGTCTCATCTTCGATAACCACATCGCCTCAACAGTCAGGAAATCCTTCTATGTGGCATACCTCATCACTAAGCGCTTTTCATCCAGAAAAAAGGAGGTCATTATCCCACTGTACTCATCCCTCATTAGACCCATTATAGAGTACAACACCTCATTTGGTATGTACCTCACAAGACATCTGCAACAGCTGGAAAGGCCACAGAAATACCTCAATAAAAGAATAACAGACCTAAAGCAGATGCCATATGCTGACCATCTAAAAAAGCTACAACTATACTCTGTGGCATATCATCTACTCAAAAGTGATCTCTGCTTAACATACAAGGCCATGTCAAACCCTGAGCTGTTGGATATGCTCCACTTAAGGAAATCCTAATCCCTCAGAGCCACACACTCCAGGGATTAAACCTTGTCATCACAATGTTCAAAACATGCTGGTGAGATAGGTTCCTGACCCAGAGACTCCCCATACTCTGGAATAGACTGTCCATGCATGTCAAGCAGAGTGCCTCCTTGTCCCTCTTTAAAAGGAACCTTGACGACTGGATGGGAGATAGGAAATTCTCCCCAGGGATCACATCAGTCACCCTGCTAGATGGGTCCAGGGAAGTAAATATTGTGGGAAGAAATATCTAGGAATTGTTATGGCTAGACTTGTATAGGCCCTAGGGCCAATAGCCTAGTACCAACCTATGACCTGCACAGGTTATGGACCACACATGATAGATTGGCATTCTGTTTAGTTTACGGATAAAGCATGCAAAGATGACTGCAAGTCTCCAACAAATGCAATGAGCTTCTTAAAATATACTGTAATCCAGTCCTTTAATACAAATACTTTCATATGCATTTCAATACCTAAGGCTTATATGTTATCTAGTTATGAAAGTATTCTCTTCATGGCAACAACAAAAAGGCTTTCAATGTTGGTAATTCTTTAACAGTATGCTTATTAAAGCTTACTTGCATCTTACAATCTCAGACACACTTAACTGAGGGTCATTAAAGTATTGCTACTTAAATACAGAGCAACAGGCACTTTCTGAATAATAAGAACCATAAATCAACAGCATAAATATATGACAGAAAACCAGAACATTCTGCAAAATCAAGGACAGATGAAAAGCCACAGTTGATAGAACAACAGGTCTCTAGCATGCATTTTTCTGAAGGTTATGAAGTCTGAAAATCAATGTTTGTCATTATTTAGTGACTTCATTCCTAAATGATTTGCCAGAAAACCACACATTTTATGAAGAACAAAGCAAAAATAAGAAGCAAAAATCTATTCATTCTGCAAAAATCTGGACAGCTGAGAGGTATAGATCAGCCGGGGCTGTCTTTGAGTTTGCCGCCCTTCCCCCTCACAATATCATGGCCGAATGGAGCCTCCTCCTTGCAGCCATTCCAATATCCCATTACTTGGCTATTTTGCCCCATTTACTATAAACACTGTAATGTGCATACTGATTTACTTCTGCAATGATTTGGATTTCATTTGAAAGTTTTATTTTGCATTTTACAGCACAAACATTAATAGACATCTGCTAAACAAAGCAATGCAGTCTCACAATGAAAATAGCCTTAGCATTAAAACTTCTCTGCCCTTGAAACTCACATTCATTGAAACAGCATTGAAACCCACATTCAAAGAAAATACATTTTGCCAGTGGCAGACAAAGATTAACTTTGGGCTGTTTTCAAATCATAGGCCCCTTAGACACGAAACATACATATGTTCTTTGATACACTTTCCTGATTGCATTACATTATATTCCTTATATAATACAGTAGTTAGAGGGCATTTTAAATTTATTGTTTTGAACATTTTTCCAGTAAACAATGAAACAAAATGCATGCACCAATAATGACAAAATAATGACAAAACTGCCAAATTCAGAGCATTTCCATCATAAAAGTCTACTCAAACTTCTGCAATCCACCAGTATCAGTAATCTCTGAAGAAGTAAAAGTCATCTAAATAATTCCACATTAAAGAGATCTGTAACTGATGAAGAGGTTGCCGCTAGCATACAACTTTATATTTCATTGTTTCATCTACAAATAAAAGTGCCTGCTCCCTTGAGGAATAAATTGCCTATGTTACTTTAAAAAAATGATAAGCTAGTAATCTTTCAAAAGGGAATGGATGGCAAACTAACAGGTTCATAGTTACTAGGTATGCTCGTCAAAAAGGACTGCAGCATCTACTCCCTTTACAACACAGTACAGTATCAATGGGTCTATATTAAATAAGAAAAATCTTAAAAAAGTGAATGCTTATTCATCGACCCTAGTTCAGCAAACGCTGAAAATGCTGAACACTCTGAACAGCGATTTTTTTCCCCAGAGAAAAAAAATCACTGTTCCGCAAAAAAAAAAAAAAAAAAACTTAAAACAGTATTTAATGTGGGGGGCTGTGCCCCCACACCCCCTCTACTTAAATATACCAACTCCAAGATCGTACCACAGTGAAGGAAATGGCAAACTTCCAAAACCGGCCCAGAAATTTTTTCCCTAAGAAAAAATTAATTGTTCCAGGTATTCGGCATTTTCAGCATTCTCTGAAATAAGGTCGATGAATCAGCATTCACTTTTTTAAGCATTTGCTGATTCAATATAGACCCATATCAACAATGCATCTCCATACTGTGGGAGTAGAACCCACAGCCTTCTGTATCAAAAGCTAGTACACTACCTGTTGTACTATTAACAATGCAAGCAAACTCACCATAAGCAGCACTAATCTTTTCTTCCCCTGCAGCTCTCAGCTCCTTGTAAAATCTAAGAACAAACTGAGGCGTAGCAAAACCAAAGAACACAAAAGCGAGGACCGCCCAACTCAGTCAACAGAATAAGCCCAACGCTCCAATAATGGAAGAGTGTGTCCACAAGCAGGGCTCAAATAAAAAGTTTTTGTTTAGTAGCAATCCAAGAGTCTAACGATCAAAACCACAAAATGGCAAGGCTGAAACAAAACTTCTTTTATTGATAATAACAAACAGTAAAATCCAAGCGCTTTCACCTGAGTAGTCTCAGGCTTTTTCAAGGTAAATTATGTATGTGGCCTTACTGCTTTTATATTCAGTCTAATGGGCCAAATACATTAATTTATGACAATCATTCAATTCTGAATTTTTAAAGTGCAACAGTGCTTTAAAAAACTTTCTCATATTTAAAATTGAAAATATTCATAAGTACAAACATTCCTACATATATATAAAAATATAAATGGAAATAATTTATTTTATTTTACAAGCGTTATTTGGATGACATATGCATTTTATGGCAAGGCACTGAAGACAAGTTTATCCAATTTTTTGATTATATCAATTCCACAACTGACTTTTTGTCCTTTACTTATGAACTCAGTAAAGACTCTCTGCATTACCTTGATGTTTTATTATTTAAAGACAAAGAAAATCATCATTTTCAATCTAGAATTTTTAGGAAAACCTCTTTTTCGAACACATTCCTGCATTTTGATAGTTCGCACCCTCTTTACACCAAAAAGGGAATAGTAAGAGGCCAACTTATACGAGCCTCTAGAATGTGCAGTTCACTTGAATCCTTTAAGGAAGAAACAAGATTCTTAGCAACCATGTTTGAGGAAAGAGGTTATCCTACACAACTTATTAGCTCTTGCATCACAGAGGTTTTAGGAAAAAGAGATCTAATTTTCCCACCCCTTTTGAGTAAGGGGCTCCCACTTACTACGAACATCAAACAAGGACAGGAAGGTTTACAGAAAAGTTTCACTTATACATATACCAGTGATGCACACTTTATTGAGAACACTTTACGTGTTTTTTGGCCCCTTTTAACATCACAAGACGACATTAAAACTTACATACCAGAAACTTTAACATTTACCAGAAAACGTGACACCAATCTTAAGGGTATGTTTGAACAAAACCCTTATTCACAACAATCTGGTAATGCCTTTTCATCCCACAGAAAGAATGGTTCATACAAATGTGGTATGTGTAACCAATCCAGGTACATGTTGGACGCTGACCAAGTATTTATACCATCCAGGAATTGTACATTAAAAACATTAGGTCATTATACCTGTAACTCTGTAGGGATGGTCTACCTGGGTATTTGTTTGTTTT
This sequence comes from Protopterus annectens, assembly GCF_019279795.1. Classification (NCBI taxonomy): domain Eukaryota; kingdom Metazoa; phylum Chordata; order Ceratodontiformes; family Protopteridae; genus Protopterus; species Protopterus annectens. The sequence goes on along the minus strand of NC_056727.1, from coordinate 143,281,391 downwards.
ACCATGGTTTTTATGTAGGGAAAACAACTAGAATGCTTAAAAAAAGAATTTATGAACATTTGTATGAAATTGAAAAGAAGAAAAGCTCGAATGCATTCTTTAAACACTCATTAGCTTGCACTGGTATGTCTATCAAATTTTTTGTTCTTGAACGTGTTTTGCAAGACCCTAGAGGAGGTGACTGGGAAACCTACCTAGAGAGTAGAGAGTTAATTTGACAACTCAAACTGGATGCTTCAAAAAACCCAGGGATGAACGATAGTATTAGCATAAGCAGCATTTTAAAGGCTAAAAGAAATAAATTATGATCTACCTATTTTTTACACACATACAATTTATTTACTTAATTTTTACGCTATTGTATTAGTGTAGACTATAATAAACACCTTTTTTGTCTGCTAGAGCTAAACACCCACAACATTTATATATATTTTTTAAAGGATAAACCACTTCATCAATTTCCTTGCATTTTTTATTATTTTTATTCTTTTTATTGTGTATACTTGCTGACCAAGTGAAGTAACAAGAAATACTAAAGTGGTGTTACATTTTTTTCTGAATAATGGGTTAAATTAGTGTATTTACCCTTTAAAACATTTTCAATCTAATCAATTTGTGCACTCATTTTTAAACAACAATAATATTTCCTTTGATTTTAATTATGCCTAGAAATAGTATGCACAAACCTTTGATTTTATTGACATAAATTGATTACATTTTAAATGAATATGTAGGAATGTTTGTACTTATGAATATTTTCAATTTTAAATATGAGAAAGTTTTTAAAAGCACTGTTGCACTTTAAAAATTCAGAATTGAATGATTGGCATCAATTAATGTATTTGGCCCATTAGACTGAATATAAAAGCAGTAAGGCCACATACTTAATTTACCTTGAAAAAGCCTGAGACTACTCAGGCGAAAGCGCTTGGATTTTACTGTTTGTTATTATCAATAAAAGAAGTTTTGTTTCAGCCTTGCCATTTTGTGGTTTTGATCATTAGACTCTTGGATTGTTACTAAACAAAAACTTTTTATTTGAGCCCTGCTCGTGGACACACTCTTCCATTATTGGAGCATTGGGCTTATTCTGTTGACTGAGTCGGGCGGTCCTCACTTTTGTGTTCCTTGTAAAATCTGCTTGACACTCAGCTGTATCACTCAACTTTGCAGCACAAGACATCTGGTAAAAGCCAAAATTTATTGGAGGGGGGGGGCTAAAGCCAAAAACCAGGGGCACATTTTAAACATTGCTTGTATAATCTTGGAAAGTTGATAGAATAAAATGCTGTGTTACCACCATACATTTCACTGCCAAGTCTTGAACCCAGGGCTCTATGCAAAACAGTCAGAGCAACATACCACTATGCCAAATCAGCTGTTTTGTGAAAGACAGGAAGACTGAAACTTAATTGGCTACCATTTAGTAAATTCAGTTCTCACCATAGCTGTCAATGTCTTAGCACAAAACACCTGGACAAAGCCAATACTGGGGGAATACAGCCCCCAAACATATTCAGTGAATTCAGTTCTCACTATAGGGCTCAACCTTAGCACAAAAAACCTGGAAAAAGCCAATAACGGGGGAATACAGTCCCAAAAATAGGGACAAATTTCAAATAGTCATCTTATAAACTTAGAAAATTGCTAGAATAAAAGGTTTTGTGCTACCATGTACTTTCTGAAGAATATGAAGTCTGAAATTCAAATGCCTGTCATTTTAATTTATTTAACATTTGTTAACCATGAAAGTCTGACTTGGAACAAAGGCCAATTTTCAGCAGAGGCCAAGGGGGGAAACACTCCAGACACATGTCTTTGTAACATGAGAGGACACCAGAGCACCCAGAAGAAACCCACACAAACACAGAAAGGACATGCAGACTCCAAACAGAAGGCACCCCAGCCAAGAATCAAACCAGAGAATCTCTAGCTGTGAGGTAACAATGCTACCACCAGACCATCAACTATTTAATGAATTAGAAATCCAAGAACCAAACCACAGATTTTATGAGGAACAGAACACAAATATGTGGGAAAATCTGTAAAGTTTCTATAAATGGTGGTGGTTAGGGAATTCAGGCTCTTGCTCCCTGCATGCAAGGTACAAGGTTCAAGCCTGAGGAATTCTCTAACCACCACCAGGTATCCTGAGTTCTCTCTAGCCACCAGTATATATCGACAGGGGCATTTTACACTTTCACACACACACAGCTTAACAGTCCACTCCTACCTTAAACATCCTCTGCTTAAATTGAAGCAAAGTGAATTGTTCTTGGCCCTGCTCCCTCTGCTGGCAAGCTAACCCCACCCCCCTGTACTTTTAGGGAGTCAAAAGTCACCCCCTAACCCATGTCTGAAGCATCTGTGAACAATTCCTGAAAGGGAAGAGGGAGATGAAAAGGGATCCCTGCATTCAGAGACAGCTGCTGCATCCTTCAATGAAGTTCTTGTCTGAGACAAGGAAGAAGATGAACTACAAAGTCTAGAGGATGTGCATGTTGAAGCTACACTGACTTCAGAAACCACTGAAATTTTCTCATGTGAAATTTGGATGGAGGGAACATTGGAATGGTGGATGCCATGAAACCCAGAGCTCTCAGAAATTTTCTGGCAGTAGTGGAAGCCAGAGGAATAAAAGTGTAAATGAAAGAAATGAGAATTTAGGCCTTCGTAGGGGGCAGGTATGCTATCATAGGCACTGACTGAATCCTGCAACCCAGAAAAACATGATTCTGAGATGGAAGCAGAGAAGACTTTGTGAAATTTATTGTGAACCCTGGGCTCTGAAGAAGGGAAATGGCAAATTGAAGATTTTGCAAAAGTATCTCTGGAGAGGATGCCTAAATCAACAGATCATCTAATTAAGGAAATATTTGGATCCGTTGAAGTCTGCAAAAAGCAATCACAGGAGCAAGGCATTTGGTGAACACCCTTGGGGCAGTAGAAAGGCCAAAGGGCAAAGCAGAGAACTGAAAATACCAGGAAGAAACAGAGAAATGTAAAAACTTCTTGAAATAAGAATGGAGTGGAATATGGAGGTAAGCATCCTTGAGATCTAGAGACACCATATAGGCCTGAATGAGCAGTAGAGGAAACAGAATCTGAAAAGACAACATCAAAAAGGGAGGCACTTTAAAAAAAGTGTTTAGATCAGAGAGGTCTAGAATAGGTCTCCAAGTGTCCTCTTTTCTTGGCACTCGAAACAGCCTGGAGTAGAAACCTTTCCCCTTTGGGACACAGGCACCTCTTGAATAGTACCCTGAGTCAAGAGATTTTGAAGAACATCTGGGAAAAGAGGAAGCTGTTCCTGAGGAGGTTAAGAAATGCCCATAAATGAAGGATAGGATTTCTGCACCATGATGTACTCCTGATGAATGATCAACAAAACCCAAGAATCTTGAGTGATCTGAAGCCAAGAAGGAAGAGAAAAAGAAAAGTGAACAGAAAGACGAATGTGGCTGGGAGGAGACAGATAGTCAAACAGCAACTAGTTTGCCTTGAAAGGAAGGCTTTGGAAACCCTGGAAACTGAGTAGCCTAAGCAGGAGGAGACTCTTTGCCACTCTTTTTGCCTTTAGTAGAAGGGCAGGAATGTCTACGAACAAAGGCAGGCTTAGCGGGATAGTTCCTCTTTAATTTAGACAAAGGGCAAAAAAAAACATGTTTAAGCTCCTGTAAAGTCTTACCATTATTTGGAAGGGATTTAAACAAGCCAGCAGCAGCTTCTCCAAACAAAAGTTTAGAATCCAGGGGACCATCCATCAACTTAGCTTTAATAACATCAGAAAGAAGCTGGAGCTTAAGCCAAGAATATCTCCTCATAACTGAACCAAAAACATCTGCCCTAGAAGAGGCATCTGCCACATCATAACTACATTTAATATAATGATGAATGACTTGACAGGAAATCCCTAGCAAGGAAAGAGCAGAAGTTTTACCCTCAGACTCAGGAAAATCAGAAATAAGTTGACAGCCTGAGAAAGAAGAGCCAACACATACCTAGATCTATGGGTCTGATAATTAATACCCCTAAAAGCTACGGTAGCAGAAGTGTAAGCCTTCTTATTCAGCCATTCCATAATTCTGCTATCTTTGTCAGAAGACAATAATTTGTCTGAAGGAAGCAACTGCGGCAGCTTATCAGAACTACAGAGACCACAGAAGGGTTAGCAGCAGTACATTTATACAAAAAAAAAAACATCCCTCAGACACCCTATATAACTTATCATGCTTCTTGGGAGCAGGGGGTAAAGAATCAGGTGCCTGAAAGGCATTGCAAAAACATCCAGCAAAGCAGCCTAAACAGGAGGAATAGCCACAGGTTTAGGAGATGTCAACTGTAGCAATGCATAGTATCTCCTATGGATATCAAGGACCTGAGCACAATCCCACTTAAAAAAAATATCCATCATCATAAAGAGTGTATCCCCAAAGGAAATTTCCTCAAAAGGAGCATCAGAACTAATAGATTCCTCCTCCTCTGATCCATAGTTCAAAGGAGAAGGAGAAGGAATTTAAGTAGAATAAGTCAGGGATTCATCATCAGATTCCAACTCAGTCTCAGAAGGATCTTGTTCTCTAGGCTTTTATAATACCTCTTAACTTGGAAACATCAGAAATCTGTACAAAGGCCCATGAAAATCGGTACAAATCTGCACGCTGATTAACATAATGTTTGCATACATAATTATGTAACCCTGCCCACTCCAATGGAATTGTGGGATGCCAACATTCCCAACATTCAAACTCAAATTGAACAGACAAAATATTAAACACAAAATATAATGATAAAAATACACTCACATAAAATTAAAATAAATACAATTTGTGTAAAAAAAGTGAATTCTAATAACTACTAAACTGGTATAAAGTAAAACTAAAATAAATACAAATCAAATTTTTATTAAAAATTACATATTAAGAAATATAGCATTAATGGATGATGCCATCAACATGGATATCAACAAGACTAGATTATGTCAACTGCCTGTTGGATAGCAACTAATTAGATTCTAATAAACAGTGAGAGAAGCTTTTATTACAAGAATTGTTTTTATTTTCCACGAACAGCACCTATCACCCCTAACAGGGACATAACCACCAAAAACAAAGAAAAAAGCACTTTTAAAGGAAGCCTGACTCAACAGCCAATAACAAAAGTATAAAAAGCAGATCCATCAGATCCTGATGAAGGTTATATACTAAAAGCGTTTATCCATTTTTTCTGGTTTTGGCCTGAGACTTTTCTGGTTTTGGCCTGAGACTTTTCTGAATGCTTTTAAGAACTACATTTTATTAAAGAAGAATTTTATCCTCTCATTTTGGTGGAAGCTACTTTTTATACTTTTGCTAAGAGGGACATAGGTGGAACCCCTAGGGTGAATTTATGGTTATCCATCCAATTGTTCAGACTGTGTTTGAAGAGGGCCAATGAGGTGCTCTGTTTGACATGTGGGACTCCGGAGTCTTTTCCAGTTCCAAAGGTATGGTAATCTCTGGGAGACAAATATGTCCTTCCAGCAGGTTCTATTAATGTCACATACCAGGTTAAGGTCATTAGAGCGAGTAACCCGTTTACCATTTGCTTTATGGATATGCAGCATTTCCAATAAAATAGGGTCAAAATTTGCCTTATATGCAAGGCAGAAATTGCCTCAGTAGTCTGTATGAAACAGAATAAAGTGACAGTGATTTCAGACAATCCTCACAGGAAATATACTGAAGACTTTGAATTTTCCTTTTGAGGAACCTTTGTGGTCTTGCCAATTGCTGCAGGTGATTAGACAAGTACATACCAAAAGGGGCATTGGTATCTCTACAGAGATTGCTCAATGGCTCAATAACTACTTGGAAAATAGAACATTCCATATATCTGGCACAGCTAGTCCTACTCTAACTGGTAGTGCACATCAATGATTTCCCTATATTTAACTACATAATGCTATGATACTGTTATCATTAGAGCTAACAAGCATACAGTCGTACTTGATACTGAACTACAGCATGACATCAACTATATGAAATTGATTCTGAAACAATAAGCTTACAGATAATACCAATAAAACTACCAATGTGCTTTTTACTACCCAGAAAACAATTGATTACAAAGCTTTTACATTACTGACTACTACCTAATCTCTCCTCTATCAATAGTTGCCTCACAAGCAGAAACACCTCAGCAAAGGTTAATAGTTTCATAGATGTGTACTAGGCTAATGGCCCTGTAGCCTTTACAAGCCTAGCCCATAGGATTACCCTGGCATCATGCCACCCAACCTTAGTTCCCAGTGCCTCTGTCGAGTAGAGCCACTGGAGTGATCCCTGTAGTGAATTTTCTATTTCCATCCACTCATCAAGATTTCTCTTGAAGAGGGCCAGTGAGGTGCTCTGTTTGACATGTATGGGAAGCATCACAATAAACCACACACATACAGAGGTGCATGGGCATAAAGTGGTCTACAAAATTTGAAGCTTAACTATCAACGCTAGACTTGCCATTGCCATTAATGTTCTACTCCTAAGAATATAATATGGTCTTCCCACTACCACACAGCTCTTAACACAAAGAGTAACACACATTAAAGACAAGCACCATAACTGAAATCAAACAAAGCAAAACGTAATTTCAGAAACTACTATAAAAAGTACAGCACAGCAGGTGAGAATTGGGCAGCGCTATTATTTTAGTACATGTAAAATGAAATAATGATCTAGTTACTTACAGGTGGGTATACACAGTGCAGAGTACTTCCTGTTACTTAGCAAATGTCAATACTTGAGCAGGCTCTCTCCTGAGATGATTTTTCATAAACTGAGATAAGCAGGACTTATTTCAGTAGGTAAGACATAGCAAGACACTTCATGCTAAGTAATGCAATACAGTAAAATACTCAGTGCAGTGAAAGATGTCTAAATAAAATAACATGCTTTTGTTTTTCCTTGGCAAATAAGAACACACAAAGGAATGTTGATCTAGACATAAAGTTCGATGTACTTCTGGCTTGTTTCCCTGTAATATGATGATATCTTATGTGAAATCAAAGACGTCTAACCGACCTGACAAAAGATTTCTAACATTCCTTTAACAAGTTCTTAGACACCAGCACACACATATACACAAAATGGTGGGGCAACAGTATGGGTTTTCAGTGCAAGATATAAATTTTTGGCTACACCCCTGGGATAAACTGGAAATGTTCATGCAGTATTACTCAGTTCACTACACCTTTCCTAACAATCACCTCACTTAGTATGGGTTAGAAAAGAAATGGCTAAAACAGAAGATAAAAAAGACTGACAGAGTGGACAGCATAATGACTTAAAGTGTAATCCAGTTAAGTACAAGTTACACTGTAATGCATTACACATACTGTCACCGTCCCCGCACAAACAACTTCCGGAAAATTCAACAGTAAAAGAGAGTAAAAGAGAGGCTTGGCTGTCAATATATTTAAAATAAAATCAAATCAACATTTATTTGGCCCTAAAACTGGAGTTAATTATAGGAAATATTGTGTAACACACCAAAAAAAAAAAAAAAGAGAGAAAGAAAAAAAATAAAGCAGCTCAAGAACTCACACCTTCACCTTTGTGCTCAGAGTATACTTCAGGCCTGAATCCAACTCCATTTTTAAAAACAACAGGTGTGCATACATGTAACATACTCTTTTTTTTTTTTTTTTTTTATTCTTTTGTACATACCTGGAATTGGATGTCAGAACTTGTGCCACCAGAAAAAGGAAATTTTCTCTTTTCTCGTGGGAGTGCACAGTGCAGACACAGGTGGATGCTGGACAGGCTGCAGTGCAGACTCAGAGCAGTCAGAAGAAATCAGTTGGCAACTTAGCATAAGTTTAACTTTGTAAGTTTTTGTAATAAAATAGCCTGCTTAAAGTATTACCAGGTTTTGTAATTTAGTTCTTGGAGAAAGCCTGGTTCTCTGAACAAATGTGCCTAGTGGATTTTTAGTTAGGTTGAATTGTGAAGAGCTGCTCCACTGACTCGCTGCTGTGCTGGCCTGCTGTTGCTATTTGATGCGTGGTGATATCACATCAGCAATAAATTTAAAGTTGTACTCCCCTCAAAAAAAATTGGGAAATAAAGGGGCCGCTCGTGAATTTGTGGCATCCCAATATTTTGTCCTCAAAACTAGTAAATACAGAGGAATTCTGAGAGGTATGGATAGGGGAGTAGAGGATCAAGGAGGAGGAGGAGGAACTGAAACCTTGTGAGAAGGCTTTAAAGTCATTAAAGCAGAAAATAGCCCCTGAGTGAAAGTCTGCCATTCACTTTGAGGATCCCTAGGAGGAGAAGCATGTTTATGTTTTTGTTTCTTTTTTAAGGGAACATTCTCACCACAAAACTGAGAAGACTCAGACCCAGGATGGCAGTCGAGAGCCATAGTAGGAACTTCTTCCCCAAACTGCTTTTCAGTTTGTAGCATGTTACAGACCACCCTCTCAAAAACAGGAATCCCACTCGGCTTTCCTGAGATCACTGGAGAATATGAAGATCTCTCCAAACACCATTATATTGGGTGACTTCAACTACGCAAACATTGACTGGAAGCACTACTCAAGCCCCAACACCCTAGCCCAAAGGTTCCTAGAATTTATAAACTCAAATGCTATGGAACAACTAGTCACCACTCCCACAAGAGGGGAAAACATACTGGGCCTGGTAATCACCAACATGGGGACTCTATGCTCCATACTAGAGGTATACCCCTTATTGGTAAGATCTGACCATAAATTAATCACACTGGATATCCACATCCCAACCCCACCCCAACCCAGAAAACCACAGTGAAAAACTTCACAAAAGCAAACTTCACACTTCTCAAAACAGAGGTGGAATCCTTTGAGGCCCCCAGACCAGTGGAAACTACGGCCCAAACTGCAGAATCCTTTGTAAATGCATTCTATGGACACCTCCAGGAATGCATGGATCATGCTATCCCAAACAAAACCAAGACCCAATCATCCAAAGGCAGACGTCCAGTCTGGTGGACCCCAGCCATAAATAAGCTGTACAACAGAAGGAGGAAGCTACTACATGATAGAGCAAAATCCCTAAAAGGGAAGGCATCTCTGATCAGTACTAGCAAAAAACTACGATCCCTCATAAAATCCACCAAGGCCAGCTTCGAGAAAAAAATTGCACAGGACTCTAAAGAAAGTCACAAGGCTTTCTTTAGTTATGTTAGGAACCTGGGTGGACACTCCCAGATATGCTCAACTCTAAAGAAAGTCACAAGGCTTTCTTTAGTTATGTTAGGAACCTGGGTGGAAACTCCCAGATATGCTCAGAGTTGATCCAAAATGACAAAAAAATACACTGAACCCACAGACATTGCCAACATCCTGGCAGACAGATTCAGTGCAAACATCTCCCCCCTCCCCCCCAAAAGAGCAAATAACTATTCCAGCAGAGTGCAGCCTCCCTAACATCTCAGATGCTCAGATGAAAGCCGACCTCTCCAAAGCAAAAAACACAGCATCAATGAGACCTGACGGTGTCCCGGGTTGCGCCCTTCATGAACTCCAAGAAGAGCTAAACCCTCACGTAAAGCTGCTGTTCAATCTCAGCCTTACCACAGGTTATGTACCCAAAGAATGGCGTACAGCGACAGTGATCCCACTCCACAAAGGTGGTGCTTCTACGGACCCTGGAAACTATCGCCCCATAAGCCTGACTAGCCTGGTCTGCAAAGCTATGGAAAGGATCATCATGGAACTCATAAACAAAGACATTGGAGACCTACAGATACTGGATCCTACCCAATTCGGCTTTGTTAAGGGCAAATCCTGCCTCTTGAACCTGGTCGACTTCTTTGAAACAGTCACCAAGGCCATCGATGAAGGGAAGGTAATCCACACAGCCTACCTGGACCTTGCAAAGGCCTTCGACACAATACCCCAATCGGGCATCATAGATAACTCTCCAGCTTAAATAGACACCCCTATGTCATAGGATGGGTTGCAAACTGGCTCAAGGACAGAACCCACATGGTCAGAATTGCTGGAGCCATGTCAAACTCAAAACCAGTTACAAGTGGCATCCCACAGGGCTCAGTCCTGGGACCTCTCTTGTTCGGTATATATTTTTCTGAGGTACAGGCTAACACGGGAGGACTGTGGCTGACTAAGTTCACAGATGACTGCAAATTGGGCAGCATAATTGACTCTCCTGCTGACACAAGCATCCTCCAAAAGGGTCTCACAGAGATGGATAACTGGTGCCAGAGCCATGGCCTAAAGCTAAATGTCAAAAAGTGTATAGTTATACCCTTTGGCAAAAACAAAGTACCCACAAATTACCACATAGGTGGTAATCCATTAAGTATGGAAGAAGTAATTAGGGACCTGGGGACCCAAGTTAATAGTAATCTCTCCTTTGACACCCACATTGCCAAAGTGGTTAGAAAAACCTTCTATATAGCCCACTTTATCATAAAAGGATTCACATCTAGATCAAGGGAGGTCATAGTGCCCCTTTATTCATCCCTCATAAGGCCCATAATAGAATACAATGCCCCATTTGGGATGTACCTTACCCAACACCTGCAGCAACTAGAAACACCCCAAAAGTACCTCACAAAAAGGATAAAGGGACTCAAACAGATGTCGTATGCTGCTAGGTTAAAGAAGCTCCAGCTCTACTCAGTAGCATATCGCCTACTTAGAAGCGATCTATGCCTGACGTATAAAGTCATGTCAAACCAGGACTTAATGGATATGCTCCACCTCAGAAAATCCAAATCCCTTAGGGCTACATGCTCGAGGGACTTGAACCTCAGCACAGAAATAAATAGGATATGCTGGAGGGACAGATTCATAACCCAGAGGCTCCCTTTGCTCTGGAAGAGAATCCCAGTCCATGTTAGGCAGAGCCCCTCAGTGTCTCTCTTCAAGAAGAATCTTGACGAGTGGATGGGAGATCATAGGTTTACCCCGTGGATTACTTCTGTGTCACTACTAGACAGAGGCACAGTAAACTAACCTAAAAAAGGGCACAGTAAACTCAATTCAATGGGTGGCAATAGCCAAACACACTCTGGCTAGGCTTGTAAATGCCCTAGAGCAGATAGCCTAGTATGAACCTATGAACCTATAAGTAAAATCCGAGGAACTGCCCTATGCCCCTCCAAAAAAATCAACAGTGGTTCCCCCTGAACATCCAAGATGACATCTGCAAATCCTCATTGGATGAGCTGCCAGTCAAAACCTCACCAGCCTCTAACATGGTCATGGTAGAGGAATCTGACAATACAGCCTGGTGACCCTCCATGTTTGTAACATCCTCAGGGGAAATACCTGGCACAGGCTGGAGAGCAGAAGATTCTGGTCACATATCTTTTACCTTTTTCTTCCCTAATGGCTGATGCTCAGAGTGGGAGATTCCATCCATTGTATCTTTAGCAAGAAGCTTGACATGCTGGGTCTCAAGATACAAGAAAGAGAAGAAAGTCTACTGCGAAGGGTTTTTGCAATGAATGCCTGGCAAATAGAAGAAGATATATGGTCATGAGATGCTCCTAGACAAAAAATACACTTATTGCGGCAAACTTATGGGGAATCTGTTTCCCACACTGGCATTTACCCTTTCTGAATCACATTAACCCCAAGGAACACAAGAAAAAAAACAAGAAAAAACAAAACAAAAAAAACAACAGGGCGTTTATCTGCACAGCGAACAGGTGTAGGTAATCACTGGAGAATGAAAATGCTTTTGACTGGCAAAATGGACACAGGCAAACAGACCGTCAGTGAATAAAATGCAGTCTGACTGGTGGCAAAGACGTTCTGTTTATGGTAAGCCTAAATGTCATCTTTATGCTCTGTGGTAGACAAGGAGCATTTAAGTGATTTTCAGGAATACCTTTCAATGCAATAGGAAGTCACTGGTATACTGGCCGGGAATCCTGAACGTTACAAATACTGTAGCAATGAATGTAAAGACATCAAATGGAGCACCAATGAGCAAAAAAGAAGCTAAGGTATAGAATTTTGGAAGGTACAGAAAAAGCAAGCTTGCTGGACTATGTAAAAGAAAAAGGCAGTAGATTATCCTAGCTTTGTGGGAGATTCCCTAAGTTGGTGATGAATGTCATCAGAATTAGTGACAGAGTCACAGTGATCAGCCTGCAATGCTAAGTGAAGGCAGTGTTCATAATTTAACCCTATGCCCCAAAGCAGGGTTGTGATGGCAAGGTAAAGAGTGCATTCAGGCAGCAGTTGTATGAGCAATTAGATAAAGTGTGACAAAACTAGTTGGTATTATGAATGGGAGAACTAAATGTGCAGACAGTACAGGATATGATGAGTGCCTGGGTCCACACTACTAGGGCAATGGGAATAAAGTAGAAGTCATTCTAGACTTCTGTCTGGCAAATAACTTGATGGAGGGCAACACACAGTTTGCCAAGAGAGAGAGAGAGACAGTCATAAGATCACATAAGACAGTTATCAGCATGTCACTCGGGTAGACTTCCTTTTAGCAGGGAAAGGGCATTCCTGTAGAATCAGAGATTACAAATTCATAAACCATTGACGGCCATGATCAACTGCTAACAGAGGTCAGAGAAGGCTCTAAAGTCAACAATAATTAGACTGAAAACCAGGAAGTTCATGGGAGTGAAGGCACAAGAGTTCAAGGAAATATTCAAGGGTATAGAACTTTAGTAAGAAGAGAAAATCTGGTAGTTCATAGGTTCAAAGGTTCATAGGTTTATACTAGGCTATCTGCCCTAAGGCATTTATAAGCCTAGCCCAAAGTTTTGTGGCTTACGCCACCCCTTATGTTAAAAAATACTGTGCCCATTAGTTTGTTGTGCCTCTGTCCAGCAGTGACACAGAGATGATTCCCGGGGTAAACCTATGATCTCCCATCCACCGGTCAAGATTTCTCTTGAACAGAGCCAGCGAGGTGCTCTGCCTCACATGGACCGGGATTTTATTCCACAGCATAGGGAGTCTCTGGGTGACAAATCTATCCCTCCAGCATGTCCTATTTATATCCGTGCTAAGGTTTAAGTCACTTGCTCTAGTGGATCTGGTAGATTTGGATTTTTTGAGGTGGAGCATGTCCATTAATTCCGGGTTGGACATGGCCTTGTATGTCAGGCACAGGTCACTTCTGAGAAGGCGGTATGCGACTGAATAGAGCTGGAGTTTCTTCAGTCTGGCAGCATATGACAGATTTTGGAGTCCCTTTATCCTTTTGGTGAGGAACTTTTGGGGTCTCTCCAATTGCTGCAGGTGTCGGGTGAGATACATCCCGAATGGGGCATTGTACTCGATCATTGGTCTGATAAGTGAAGAGTACAGGGGAACAATGACCTCACTTGATCTGGATGTGAATCCCTTCATGATCAGGTGGGCAATGTAGAAGGTCTTTCTAACCACTTTAGCAATGTGAGTGTCAAAAGAAAGGCCACTATCAACCTGGGTCCCCAGGTCCCTGATAACCTCTTCTGTGCTTAATGGATTGCCACCTATATGGTAGCTTGGGGTTACCTTGTTTTTCCCGAAGGGTATGACTATACATTTTTTGGCATTTAACTTCAGGCCATGGCTCTGGCACCAGTTATCAGTTTCCATGAGACCCCTCTGAAGGATATCTGTGTCCGATGTACTTTCCACTATGGCGCCCAGTTTGCAGTCATCTGCAAACTTTGTCAGCCATAGTCCTCTTATGTTTGCCTGTACTTCTGAGAAGTAGATGCCGAACAACAGGGGGCCAAGGACTGAGCCCTGTGGGACACCACTTGTGACCGACTTGGAGTCTGACATGGCGCCAGCAACTCTAACCCTGTGGGCTCTGTCCTTTAGCCAGTTTGCAACCCATCTTGTTACATATGGGTTTACATTTAAGCTGGTAAGTTTCTCTATAATACCCGAGTGGGGTATTGTGTCGAAAGCTTTTGCAAGGTCAAGGTAGGCTGTATGGACTGCCTTTCCCTCATCAATGGCCTTGGTGACTGTTTCGAAGAAGTCGACCAAGTTCAAAAGGCATGATCTGCCCTTGACAAAGCCAAACTGGGATGGGTCCAATGTCTGCAAGTCCCCTATGTCTTTGTTTATGAGTTCCATTATGATCCTCTCCATAGCTTTGCAGACCAGGCTTGTTAAGCTTATGGGGCGGTAATTACCAGGTTCCGTAGAGGTACCGCCTTTGTGGAGTGGGACCACAGTTGCTGTACGCCACTCCTTGGGCACGTATCCTGTGGTAAGGCTAAGATTAAACAGCTGCCTTATATGCGGGTTTAGTTCCTCGTTGAGTTTGTGTAGCACACAGCCGGGGACACCATCCGGTCCCACTGATTCTGTGTTTTTAGCTTTAGAGAGAGCAGCTTTCACCTGCGCATTTGAGATGTCTGGGAGGCTACACTCCGCTGGGATAGTTATCTCTCCTTTTGGGGGGGAGAGGGGGGTGAAGTTTGCACTGAACCTGTCTGCCAGTATTTTGGCAATGTCTGTGGGTTCAGTGATTTTTTGTATCATTTTGGACTAATTATGCGCATATCTGGGAGTTTCCACCCAGGTTTCTAACATAGCTGAAGAAGGCCTTATGATTGTCTTTTGAATCTATTGCAATTTTTCTCTCAAAGTTGGCCTTGGATGATTTTATGAGTGCTTGTATTTTTTTACTAATAATGATCAAGGGTGTCTTCTCTTTTATGGATTTTGCTCTATCATGTAACAGCTTTCTCCTCATATTGTAAAGTTTGTTTATGGCTGGGGTCCACCAGACTGGACGTTTGCCCTTGGTGGAAAGAGTCTTGGTTTTATTAGGGATTGCCTGATCCATGCAGTCCTGGATGTGTTCGTAGAAGGCATTTGTAAGGGCTTCCACAGCTTGGGTTGTGGTTTCCACTGGCTCGGGGCCCATGAAGGATACCACACCAGTCTTGAGTATTGTGAAGTTTGCTTTAGAGATGTTCTTCACTGTGGTCTTTTTTGTTTGGGGTGGGGGCGGGATGTGGATTTCCAGTGAGATAAGTTTGTGATCTGATCTCACCAATGAGGGATATACTTCCGGTGTGGAGCATTTTGTCCCCATGTTTGTGATGATTAGATCTAGTATATTTTCTCCTCTTGTGAGAGCGGTGACTAGTTGTTCCATGGCATTTGAATTTATGAACTCCAGGAACCTTTGGGCTAGAAAGTTGGGGCTTGCGTAATGTTCCCAGTCTATATTCGGGTAGTTGAAGTCACCCAATACAATGGTGTTTGGAAATACATTTATACCCTCCAGTGTCTTCAGGAAGGCTGTGTGGGGTTCCTGAGTTTGAGAGGGTGGCCTGTAGCATGCTACAAACTGTAGAGCAGTTTTGCCTATGGTTAATTGCATCTGGATGGTTTCCGATGCTTCGTGCATTGCCACCAACCTGGAGGTGTGGGTATCCTTGATGAATATGGATACACCCCCTCCTTTTGTGGTGTGGTCCGGGTTTTGGGGCCGGAACGCATGATATGAGGTAAAACCTGATAGTGCCGGGGTGCTCTCAGGAGCCTTGAACCAGGTTTCAGTCACAGCACAGACATCGATGTTCTCCATACTAAGAAGGGCCTCGAGTGCGTGTATTTTGAGATTTAGACTTCTGGCATTGAGCAGCATTGCCCTTAGTTTCTTCCCATTTTTGTTTTCTAGGGTGGTAGGTTTAGAATTTGAGCCTTGCCTAAAAAAGGCACTATGGGGGTGGCAAGAGCCTTAGCCAATATCCGGAATCCCAGGGGTGACAGGTGTAAGCCGTCCCTTGTGAAGCAGCGTGGCTTGTCAAGCATGTCATCCCAGGCAGACAGACACTGGATCCCCTTTGAATGACACCAGAAATTAAGCCAATTGTTAAAGCTGATCATCTTGTCTCTATGTTGTGGCACAATTCTTGGTGAAGGAAGGCTACTGCTCAGGGTCAGGGTCATACCTGCCTGGGCTACATAATCAGAGAGCTCCTCTATGTCTCTTTTCACGTAGTCCAGGGAGGTACATCTCAGGTCGTTCACACCAGCATGGACAATGACTGTGTCATATTTGTACTTGCTGTGGAGTGACCCGAGTGCTTGTGTTATGTGGCAGATTCTAGCGCCTGATAGGCAGCTTACCGTGACCCTCTCCTTGTTCAGCCTGGTGAGTGAGACGTCAGTGTGTCTGACTATGGAGTCACCTATGACAAGTATGTTTGGTGTTGTATTTGGCCTTAAGGGCTGTGACTGCTTTGCACACTGATTTTGTGGCTTATGTGTTGCCTGTGGTGTGTCATGAGGTGGCAGTTTCTTGGATGTCTGCTTTGGAGGCCTCTGCTGTTTAGGTAAATTTTTGCTCAGAGCCTCCGAGTATGACTTTGTGTGTTTATGTGTTTGATTCATTGTTGTGATAGCTTTATGTGAGACTGGTTTTGTGGTGTGTGTAGTTGCCTTCTCCTCCTGTCTGGTCTTGCCAGTCCTGAGTTGAGAGAGGTGCTTGGATCATATATATATATATATATATATATATATATATATATATATATATATATATATATATATATATATATATATATATATATATATATATATATATATTTATATATATATATATATATATATATATATATATAGGTCTACTTCAGTTGACCGAACTCTCACTTACTCGACTTTCAAAATGCCGAGACAAAAAAGCTGACAACCCCATACCACTGACATCCCGGAACATCAATTTTTCCACTCCAGTTAAGTATCTGCTTGGCCACCATGTTGAGCTTTGCCCCTTACCCCTACGGTAGTGCGATCTCGGAGTTAGAATATTTAGTTAGAGGGGTGTGGAGGGCACAGCCCCCCACATAGGGGTGTGAATTCCCCCCACATGTGTGGGTTTACTTTGTGTCAGTTTTAATTTATTTTTTAGATTGACCAAGTGGTTACTTACCTGGAGTGAAAAGTCAGTGTTCCGGGACGTCGGTGATAGGGGTTGTCGGCTTTTTCATCTCAACATTATGAAAATCGGGTAAGTGAGAGTTCGATTTGCTTAAGTAGACCCATATAATACATATATATATATATATATATATGTATATATCTATATTCCTATTACACTAGTACCATCTATTGTCCATTCGCTTAACCTTTCTAATTCTACCCTATCTTGGTTCTTCAGTCAAGTGAGTTTTCCGTATTTTGAATTCTATATTCCAGGCTGTAAAATGGCAATCCAGCTTTTCTTCCTTTCTATTTCTTCTAACTGGGGTACCCCAAGGCTCTATCCTTGGACCCCTACTTTTCAATGTCTTTATAAATGATCTTCATTCTTCTTCTCCACTCTCTACTATTATTCAATATGCGGACAATTCCACAATCATCTCTTGTTCTGACAACATTACTAACCTTTATACCCTCACCCAAGAGTACCTTCACTCTGTCAAAAGATGGCTTACTTCTAACCAACTGCTACTGAACTCTTAGAAAACTAAACCTCTCCTATTACTGCCAACAACTCTCCAACATCATAAAACTGGGTCTACTACACATGACAGAAATTTAATTTGACTGAAATTCATTTGACTGAGACCATAACATCGAAAATTCAAAATAATGAAAACTCCCTTGACTGAAACTCATAAGACTGAAACCTTAACAATGCTAAATTTCAACATAGCAGTGGCAGTGTGTAGACTACTGTAAGGTAAGTAAAAGGTATATGCCCTTTTCCCTACTGTAGTGCAATCATGGAGTTAGTATATATAGTTAGGGGCAGTGTGGGTGGCACAGCCCTCCCCCACATTGAGGGGTGTGGGGGGCATAGCCCCCACCTAGTTTGGTTTTATATCATCCAGTTTCTGTTAAGAGGGTACCTAAGTAGTTCTGAAGTTCTGGAAAGGGTTAGTCATTGGTGTTGTATTTATGCATGTCTATAGTTTACAATTTAGTGTGTTGAAATTTAGCATTGTTAAGGTTTCAGTCTTATGAGTTTCAGTCAAGTGAGTTTTCAGTATTTTGAAATTTCAATGTTATGGTCTCAGTCAAATGAATTTCAGTCAAATGAAATTTCGATTATGTGTAGTAGACCCCATAAAGCTACCTTTCTGTCACCTCCCTGAGCAACACAGCCATCTCAGCTGAACCTCACACAAAACTCCTTGGAATTACTATCAATGACCACCTAAAGTGCTTTCTTCACACTCAGCAATGCATTAAAAATACTCATCAAAATCTCAGACTGTTATAGAGACCATGTATTCCTCCAGACTCTTCCTTGCACAAGCCCTCCTACTACCCACACTACTCTATGCAGCTCGTATACTCACAAACCTTAAATCTAATCTCTCACTAAATTAGAACTTACCTACAACAAAACTACAAGATATGCCTCTAATGTACCCTATCGCACCCATCACTGTATAGCCATAAAAAACTTGCAATAGCTGGAATTTCAACACCAAATTCTACTATCCCAGCTTCTCACAGCTCATGCAGTCTTACATGATCCATCATTTTGCCCCTGTTTCTCTAATCTCGTCCAGCCATACACTCCCAGCCATGCTCTCTATAGCTCTCAACAGTACCTACTGCAAGTTTATAGGTCAAATAAAATTATTGGCGATCTACTTTACAGCTATTCCATTGCACATGCTTGGAACAAACTGCCACTACAAGTCAAAACTATTGCTAACTCCAGCTCCTTTAAAGCAGCACTTAAAGAAACCTTCCACAAGTCATGGTCATGCCCTTGCAATGACCCAACATGACTTATCTTCCTATCTCCCATAACTTTCTGCCCATTTCTCCCCCCTCTCTATGCAGCATCTCCTATATATCATTAAACTATACTAATCAAACTGATGTCCTCTCAATTCTCATTTCCTGTATTCTTACACTAATTTCCTATCTAAGATGCTTTCTCACCTACATACTACCTAGGGTTTTCTTCTGTTTTCACCCTACAAATGTCCTCTCCCTACAACTATCTTGCTATCCTGCCTTATAACTGTACTCTAATATCTTCTTGCATTCATCTACACCCTCATTATCCAGTTCTTTTTTATAACTTATTATTGGCATATATGCTCTATGCACATTTTGTTTTTCCATTTAGCTTGTATCACCTGTAAAAAACTGATCTTGTTATTTAATGTTAGCTATTTCAAGTTAGATCTTTTTATCTTGTTTAATCCTGTAATCATTGGCAATGTTTTCTACTGTATGTTCTAATGTAATATTAGAGCTTTCCTCCTCGGGTCTCCACTGAAAAAGGGTATCTTCCCAGTCAGACTAATCTGGTTAACAAATGTCAAATAAATAAATAAATAAATACATTCATGTAGTGGACCAAGGAAAAAATCAAAATATTCATGTAACCCAAGTTTATATATAGCTCCCATGTTAGTTATCCATTTTCTTTCTTTATAACATGTCTTATTTTTCCTGTATGGCAAAATGTTCTCACAGAATCGTATTAATACCCAATAATTTGAATAATGCTGTAGAATGTTCTGAGGCATGCCTGATTCTTTTACATCTTATATTGCCTAAATGCTTAGTTTTCTCTCCTTTGGTTCCCTTGATCCCATTCCTATGTAGAATGTACCACATGAGCAGACTGTCATACAAATTAACGACACTGCTTTCCAAGTAATCAATTCCTGAGTAGTATATGACGTGTTTGTGTTAACTGAAGTAAAATGATTTCATCTACTCGTATAATTACTGTATGTATTATTGCCAAGTGGGAGACGTCCTTGTGACTTTGACTCTAAAAAAAACTTTGCACAAACCTTATACCAACTTAAGTGTTCAGCTTTAACTTTTACTTTTCTGCAACCACATTTGCAAGTATCATTAACAATACAGTCAATGTATTCATTTGACTGTAAAATTTATTTATTTAACATTTATTTACTTGGAAAGTCCAACTTGGAATGAAGCCAATTTTCAGTGGAGACCCAGGAAGAAATGCTCCAGATATATATCTTTGTAATGTGGGAGGAAACCTGAGTATCCGGAGTAAACTCACACAAATACAGGGCGAACATACAGACAAGAATCGAACTGGAGAACCTCTTGCTGTGAAGTGACAATGCTACCACTGCACCACAGTGCCATCCGAAATATACAGGTGTTTGTTAGATAATCTTTTTATTTTTAAAGGGATGTTGTTTCAATTAGTCAAAAATCATCCTGAACTTAAATGGTTCATTTCTCATACGTCTGTCTTCCTAACTCTTTGCAGAGTATCTCTGCCCTGATTTTATGCATTCAAATTGGCTTTTGGACAACAAATTTACTATACACCCTCTTCATAGAGCTTAACATATCTTTCAAACTCTGTGTTTTCACTGTATACCATTTTAACCCATAAAACATGGAATTTAAGGATATTGTTAACAATATATTTTAGATGACATCTTGCAAAAGATAGCAACAAGTGTTTGGCAAAAAGGTTTCCTGTAGAGAGCTACAGTATATTTACTGACCCATCTATATGCTTGGTAGCTGATGCATTCAAGAAATCAGTGTTAAATAAGTATACTTGCAACAAATATTAAAATATAATGATTATTATTTACATAAGTTATAAAACATCTTTATGACTCCATATCACCATGCCTAGTTAACCAACAAACTTCCATATACCTGCAGTACACAACCCTTGGGTCTAGGCACCTACTGCCCAGCTGAAAGTGATCTTATTTTAAAAAAAATCCATTAACAAAAAATCTTAAATCAAAGTGTATCTCCTATTGCCATACACTTCAGCTGTTAATAGGATTCTCCCTTCTAACTGAAACATTATGTTCAACCACCAAGGATAACATATCAATTGAAAATGTTTAGCTCAATAGTATAAATCTGAAGGAGTTAATTAAAAATCCATTGATTCAGTTTCTGATGAATGTGGTGTATTTGTATATAATGACTGTACATATAGAGTACAAAAATAAAAGAAATTATTTACACAAATGTCAAATATTAACAAAAAGAAAAAAAAACATTTGCATCATTTAACCTAGATGTAATATATACCAATAATGGTTTCATTTTTTCCCAAATAAACAGAAAATACTTCAGTTAGGGAGCCTTTACCTGACACTATAGGTCTATTTGGGGGAGGTAAAATAGATTTGAGAATTTTGGTAAAATCTGGAATCTCTGTGGTCTAGGATTCTCCACCACCAACTAATATCTTATCTGCTCAGTAATTAACCATTTCATCTAGGTCTCAGCCAATAAATTACCCTAGTCATCTATTAAGAATCTGTTGGGTCCAAAAGAATTTGAAATAATGTATAACAACCATGAACCACCTCACAGTTTCCACATGGTAATCTTTACTATCCCAAATGACTACTGCATCTCCCTTATCAGACTTAGTAATGACTGTTTATTCTCAGATGATATCTTCAAAACATTCTTTTTATCAGCAGATACATCACAATAATGATTTATAAAATGAAAGTCTGATTATATGCAAATCTTAACACAGCTTTTCAATTTTAACCATAGCTGTTATGGTCTTTGAAAGTCAGAATTTTTTTTAATCAAATGGAATATTCTCAGTCATGTTATGTAGTCTCAGACTATACCAAAATTTCAAATGTAATGGTATAGAAAAAGCCTTGATATTCATAGCAATAATATGTTTAGAAGATTAAAAAAGCATAGTTCAAACCTTTATTAAGTAGATTCTCTTGACATTATGACACCAGTAAATTAACAAGCAAATCCTCAGAAGTACTTCTAGCATATTTTGTTGGAAGAGATTTAGTATTTCTGAATCCACCTCTCTGCTTCCACTCTCATCATTTAAGGCACACCAGGAAACATTAGATCTCTCATAGCTTCATAAGTAAGTACAAGGCTATCTACCCTTGTAGACCATTTTAAGCCTACCCAATTTCCCTCGGTGAGAATCAAGCTCTGTATCTCTTGGCTGGGAGGTAAACACCTTAACCATTATGCCAACCACTAAAAAATAAAAATCTGTTCAAATTCCATATCAGTATATAAAGGGAGATCTGAGACATTAGAAGTAATATTATTCTACCAAAACTGGGCAGCTTTTTTCAATATAGATTCACCACATTTCTTTTGAAATACAGTGTCTGTTTTATTGCTATTAAAACTAGTGAACCTAACAGATTATGTTTTGTTCACTCAGGTAAACATAACATTCTTCCATAGCCTTTTACATTCTTATTGTATTTCCTCAATTGCAAATTTGAAAATCATTCTCATCATTCTCAAGCATTCTTAAACTGCATATACACCTATTCATATTTGATTGCCATCATTTTTTTCAGCTGCTTTAAAACATACTTTTACTAAGTCAGTAAGAATTCCCATTTGCTGGAGGTAAAAATAAGCCAACAATTCTAAACATAGCTTAGAATCAGTGATCTCTGTTTTTGAATACAGCAGCTTTATGTGAACTAATGACATGTTCAACAAAATTTCTTAACCCCTACAGCAGTATATTTGCATGCAGGTAAGCTTTCAGTATCCCAGTGTCTGAATAATACCTTGCGAGAATTCAAATTAAAATCTTGAAAAGTAGAAAAAATGCTGGTGTTCTCTCGCCTCGTCTTACCATCCCCATTCAACACTCCTTTGTGATTCACGTGTCAGGAAAAAAGGGATGCCATTCACATCCTTTGAAAGACTTGTCACAAACTTAAAAAGATCCTTCAGTGTTAACATCACAATTCTGAATATCTATAGGAAGGCACCAGTGCTTAAGAGATCAAAAAACTGCAAAAGCTGGTGCATATCCTCCAAAGTAGGTACACAGAATCATAGTATAATAAAACAAGTGCAGAAAATTTAACACACAAAATAGTAGACTATTTCTGTCCACAATTTATACACATACCCCTCATTGACATATACAATACATCTCTTTTGCATTAGTAGCATAAGTAAAAATCAAGAAACAGTTTTCAAAGTAAGCACTTAAATATACATCATATAATACATTTCCATAAATAAATTATAGGAAGAAACAGTGCCTTTAAAAATATATTTTCATATTTTTGTTTCAATAACTAAAATACTACTTCACAAACATCACATTAATAGCCAATCCAGAGTAATGCATATGTATTGCTATACATGAAATGTTATATCATAAGGAAAGACAGTGGCTACTTAACCTGGGAGTTTTATATAAACCTGGGTTAAAGTATCTTCATCATGAATGTCGTCACACTGAGGAATCTACTGGGTTAAGTGACACAATGCATTTGCAGCCATCTGCCTTGTTTGTTTGACACATCTTTTGGTAAAAAGCTTTGTAAACTTTTGATTAAACCACAGCCCAAATAACCTCAGTACATTGGTCTGTGGCATCTCCATAGTGATACACAAAACAGAGAAGTGTGACAATAGACTGCATTGGATGTGTTTCTATGCATCTGTGATGGAGCACCCATTAAAGTCTATGGACACCCTTCATACTTTACCTTCACTAAAGTCACTGGGGTTAAAATTTACATTTTTCCTTAGTGACATGCTCATATGTAAAATATGATTTTTAAAAGTTTTGTTTCCTGAAACCTGCAGCCAAAAACATTAGCCAATGTAAAGAAAATATTTGGCACTTATATGCACTTGTGGTAAGGTAACACGCCAAACATTGCCAATACTCTTTAAATGAATATCTTTGCTTTTCTTTTTTCCTGGGCCTATTATATGAATGGTCACTAAATGGTACTAATGTTGTAGAAATATTTTGTACTTTTTATATTCCATTCCATTATGCTGAAGTATCTTTCTAAATTAAATTTCATGGTAATGATTATGTTTTAGCCAGACTTTAACTATTAACAGGATGTTTAAAAAGTAATATTTGTAGTTCATTGTCTGCTATATTGTGTGTTGGATTTTTGGCCTTACTTTATAGCTAGCTAGATAAGCTATATAACTACACATATATCCCAGTCAAGAAAACATTTAAGACATTATTTTAAAAATATGCAATATATGGCTCAGATTTAAGTGAACTTGAAAAGTTTTTTTTTTCTTTTTTTTTTTTGTAGATTACTTGGTTTGGGGGAGGTATGTACGCAACTTATGCAAAAGGTATGTTTGAAAATGCTACTACTAATTTCTATCTGCATTCTTTAAGAAACTTTGCAATGGTATCTGTAAATAGTGCATTTTCATGTAAACAATAACCTATAAATTTATTATTAAAATAGTGAGAGGTTAAAGATGGATAAAAAAAAACAAACTGGAGTTAGAAGCAGGATACATATGGGTGGAAGGTAAATGTAGACCATAGGGAAGATCATAGGGGGAATTTAATAAAGCTTACATGAATTTTTTTTCTGTGCACGCATCACAGGCATGAACAGTTTCAGATTCAGTAAACCCCACTTGCGGCCCACAAGCAAATAGGGAAACTTCCGTGCAATGCAAATTTTGGCTTAAGTAGGTGGATTTCATGCAAATTAGCCAGGTGGAGCGATCCAACAAGCCATAAGGCATCTGTGTAGATTCCCTGCCCATGTTAGTAGCGTACACAGAAATGTTCCATGTACAGGAGTCTACACAAAAAGAAGGGGATGGAAACGTCCACAAATATGGACATAACTCCCCAGAAAAGTTTAGATCACATACATAAATTTGCAAAACATACATTGTGGATGCCTGAAAAAGGCAGGGAATATGTGAAATGAATAATAGTTTTTTTATTCATTTCTGCATGTTTGCACTATGCACCTCGTTGTGCAAACATGCTTAACAGTAAAATAAAAAAATTGCAAAATAATACTTATAATGTAGTTTAGACAAATGTACTGTAGGGTCTTCATCAGGTCTGTACAATGGTGCATTCATGCTGTTACCCAGCTTAGATGGCTATGAACCATGTAGTTTCCAGGCTGGCAGCATGAATATTTATGCAAATGAAGAATAAATGGCATGCATTTGTCGAATTGCTAAAGGGACCAACCATGTCTGCATATCCACATCGTGTAGGCTCCTACATGGTGTTTATATTCCCACTGCATGTGGATGATATCAGGCTTGTGTGTCATGTTACTTTTAGGATTTTTAGTGCACAGTGTGTGTGTTTGTTCAGTGCACCTCGATGCAAATGGCTTGGGCATAGCTTAGGGTGTTTGAGTGACCAGACCACTCACGTGACAGTCATGATATAGCCAGCTATGAATGAAAACTGGATATATTCAATTAATATCCTCAAATGAGAACTGGGTAAAAAACACATGTGAGGAAGCAAACCCCCCCCCCCCCACACAAAAAACATGTAACAGTCAATAAAAGTGATGTAAAACAAAGCAGAGTCCAAATTAACACTTTCATTCTCTTTACTTGTAGAACTTAGCTGTATAATAATAACAATAATAATAATAAGTTATAAGAATAACAGTATAACTACAAACCACACTTTTAAACAATAAGCGTGACACTCATTACATTGATTATCCAATCGCAGTTTTAAAAAAATTAAAGGAAAACCACTCTTGGTCAAAAAAGCAGTATGTACATTTACAGAATCTAAAAAACTGGTGAGATGACAATATTATTAGATATATTTATACCTTAAAAATCTCTTAATAGAAATAGTCTCATTTAATCCTGGAAACACATGTAACAACACTTGCATTTGAGTTCTAAGAACTCTAAAAAATTATTGTACTGCTCAACAAACAGATTAAAATCGACTTTTTGGAGAATCAAAAAGTAAAACTTTTTAAAGGAACAACAATCTCTGCTATGTTTAGCTAGGACATTATTGAAATCATGATTTTTATAGCCCTAATATGTTCGCTTATGTGACAACTCAAGGACCTAGTTGTCTTCCCTATATAAAAACAATTACAGGAGCAACACACAGCCATATATACCAGATCTGAACTTGTTCAATAAAACCTACCCCTAGTTTCAAAAACAAACTCCAAATGGGTGAAAAAAATTGGCTACCTGGATAAATGAACCTACAGTACCCACACACTTTAGAGAAAGGAATTCAGCAGTCCGCACATTTGCTGAAATGCCATTTTGGAGAAATCAGCTCAGGTAAGTCAGATTCATTTAAATGTACTTTCGTTTAAACAAAGTAGACTCATGTGTATGTATATCTATATCTATCTATCTATCTATACATATATATATATATATATATGTGTGTGTGTGTGTGTGTGTGTGTGTGTCTGTGTGTGTGTGTGTGTGTGTGTATGTTTGTGTGTGTTTGCGTGTGCGCATCTCTTTACAGAACAAGTGTGAATCCCAAACTGGCATGGTTTTTGCACTGTTTTGGGCCCTGCAGGTGATGCAGGCCTGTAAACTGTTGTCCTCCCCAAGGCCTGCTAAAGTCATCCACCATAAGATTACCTAAAGCCAAGTTAATATGAGACATGAGTGGTGGGGTGTGTGATACATTGTGCATTCTGTAGTCTTAGATAGGTAGATAGGTAGGGATTCTATTCTCACTGCACCCAACTTGGTGTGTGTGTGCTGTGCAGTGATTTGTAAACATAGACAGGTAGTGGTACTATTGTCACTGCAGCCAAATTAGTGTGTGCATGTTAGTCCATGCATTTTACTTCATCCTTTCAGATCACAGGATCATAGAAAGTTACTAGGATAATGACCCTAGAGCCCTTACAATCCTAGCCAAGTTCTTACCCTTATTTCCACGATCAACAACTGCTGCTCCTGCTCAACAGAAACACAGGTGGAATCCCCAGGGTGAAATTACGGTCATCCATCCAATCATCCAAATTGTGTTTGAAGAGGGCTAACAAGGGGTTCTGTTTGACATGAAGTGGGAGTCTGTCCCAAATGTGTTAACCTCTGGGAGACAAATATGTCCCTTCAGCAGGTTTTATTAATGTCACATACCAGGTTAAGGTTTTTAGAGTGAGTAACCTGTGTACCATTTGACTTACGGATATGCAGCATTTGCAATAAAGCAGGGTCAGAGATTGCCTTGTATGCAAGGCAGAGATCACCTCTGAGGAGTCTGTATGAAACAGAATAAAATGACAGTGATTTTAGATGATCCTCATAGGACAGATGCTGAAGACTTTGAATTTTCCTTGGGACGGACCTTTGTGTTCTCTCTAATTGTTGCATGTGCTTGGAAAGCTACATACTAAAAGGGGCATTGTACTCAGTTATTAGCCTAATATGGGAAGAGTACAGGAAGGTTATAACTTCTTTTTTTTCTGGAAACAATGCCCTTATCTATGACATGAGCAAGACAGAATACCCTTCTTACCATGGTGGAGACATGGTGGTCAAAGGTAAAGTAGCTGGCAACCTGTGTGCCCAGGTGTCTCACCATTGAGTGCATACGTAAGATGTTGCTATCGATGTGGTAGTTAGCAGGGCCATAGCTTTTACCGAAAGGAATGATAATACATTTTTTTATTTAAGTTTAAGGCCATGACTTTCACACCAATCATTTGTGTGTGTAAGACCCTGTTGTAGGATGTTGACATAGTCTGGAGATTCTATGACCACTCCCAGTTTGCAGTCATCAGCAAATTTTGTCAGCCACAGACCTTTAGTTTTTGCTTGTACTTCAGAGAAAGAGATTCCAAACACTACATATCCCAGGACTGAACCCTGTGGACACCACTGGTTACAAGTCTGCTGTTGGAGGTGGATTCCTCTATTGTGACTATATGAGTTATATCAGTGTGACCCATCTAATGATATAAGGGTTGATACCTAACTGGGTGAGTTTGTCAATGGTGCCTGAGTTTGGGGTTGTGTCAAATGCCTTGGCTAAGTCCAGGTAGGCTGTATGCACAGATTTCCCCTAATCTACAGCCTTTGTGACTGTTTTGAAGATGTCCACTAGGTGTGGCAGGCAAGATCTCCCTTTGACAAATCCAAACTGAGTATGGTCAAGTGTTTGCAGGTGACCTCTGTCCTTGTTGATAAGGTCCATGATGATTCGCTCTATGGCCTTGCAGATAAGGCTAGTCAGGTTAATAGGTCTATAATTACCAGGTTTAGTGGATGCACCACTTTTGTGAAAGGGAATGGTGGTGACTGTTTTATATTCAGCTGTTATGAAGCCAGTCCTTAGATTATGATTGAAAAGAGTACCCAATGGTGTGGCTAATTCATGTTGGAGCCCATGTAGGACGCAGCCTGGGATGTTATCAGTTCCCATAGATGCTCTGTTTTTTGCCATAGAGAGGGCATTTACAACTTGCTCTTTAGAGATATAAGGTAGGGGACAGGTAGCAGGAATGTTATGGGGTACGCATGGCAGAGACAGGGGAGCGATGCTTTTACAGAACCTGTCAGCTAACAGGTTAGCTATGTCCACAAGCTCACCATATGTGATATCATTAACTACCAGTTCGGCACAAATCTGGGCCTGTCCTTCTAGGTAACGGTTGTATCTAAAGAATGCTTTATGGCTGTCCTTAGTTGAGGAATCTAATTTGGATTCATAATTTGCCTTTGAGGACCTCACAAGGAGTCTTGTTGGCTTGTTTAAGCTGAGGAAGGTATGTTTCCAGTTTAGGGCTCCCTCCCTCTTTCTCTTAGACACACTTATGCAGTCACAGAGACCTGTTTCATGGGTGTGGAGAGCACCCCAAACATATTAGTCTACATCTCCTTCTACATGTTCAGGCCACAAACTTAAGGCATGAAAAACTAAAGAGGTGCTGTATCGATATTCATTACAGATAAATACACCTCCAGATTGGTTAAACAGTATGATTCATTGGAGATACTTCAGCTGCAATTAACAGTTGGTAAGACACCTATTCAAGTCATTGCCAGCTACATGACCCTGTCTGTGAATCAGGATACTTGCTCTGCCTATTTGGATCTATTTGAGTTTATCAAGATACATCTGAACACCCTGGATTGGGTGACTTTAACTTTTAACTTTAACTAACTATCCATTGACCGGGTAAATTAGTCAAGCTGTAACTCACTTTCCCAAAGTTTTCTGGGCTTCCTAACTCCAATGCACTGGACCTACTGGTTGACACCCCCATAAGGGGTGCCAACATCCTGAATCTGGTGCTTATCCATATGGGGGGCCACTCCAACACCACCACTGTGAGGTCTTCCCTAGTGATATCTGACCACAAATCAGTCTCATTCAAAGTAGCTATCATAGCACCGCCCCACAACAGCAAAGAAACTAAAACCCTTCTCCAATGCACATTAGTACCTCTTACAGGATGATATAAATAGCTGTACTGCACCTCCCCCTTTCAGATGGAACTGGCAACTATAATGAGGTCTATACCAGTGCTCTATACAAACAGACATTTAACTGCATTGATTCAGATGTACCTGATTGGACCAAAACAAGTCCATAAGGAGGAGCAAACCTGCCTGTGGACAACTGCCATTAACAGGCTTTAGAATAAGAGGAATACATTTCTGTCTAAGAGTAAGAGGGAGGAAGTCCTAAACTGGAAGCATACCCTCCTATGTTTAAACAAGCCAATAAGACACCTTGTGAGGTCCTCAAAGGCAAACTATGAATCCAAATTAGATTCCTCAACTAAGGGACAGCCTTAAGACAGCCTTTAGATATGACTGTTGCCTAGAAGGACAGGCCCAGATTTGTGCTGAACTGGTAGTTAATGATATCACATATAGTGAGCTTGTGGATACAGCTAACCTGTTAGTTGACAGGTTCTGTGAAAACGTCACTTCCCTGTCCCTGTCATGCTTACCCCATAATATTCCTACCACCTGTTCCCTACCTTGCATTTCTAAACAGCAAGTTGTAAACACCCTCTCTAAGGTTACAAACACAGCATCTATGGGACCTGATAACATCCCAGGTTGCATCCTACATGGGCTCCAACAAGAATCAGCAACAACACTGGGTACTGCTTTCACTCCTAGTCTAAGCACAGGATTCATCCCAGATGAATGGAAAACATCCACCATTACTCACCTGCACAAAGGTGATGTTTCCACTGACCCTTGGAACTATCGACCTATTAGCCTGACTATCTGCAAGGCCATGGAGTGAATCATCATAGACCTTATCAACAAAGATATAGGTAAGCTCCAAACACTTGTCCATACTCAGTTTGGATTTGTCAGAGGGAGATAATACCTGTGAAACATTATGCACTTCTTCAAAACAGTCACCAAGGCCCTGGACAAGGGGAAATCTGTGCATACAGCCTGCCTAGACTAAGCCAAGGCATTTGACACTATCCTCTACTCATGCTTCATTGACAAACTCACCCAGCTAGGTAGCAACCCTTATATCATTAGATGGGTCACTAACTGGCTCACTGATGGAACCCATACAGTCAAAATAGGGGAATCTACCTCCAACAGCACACCAGTAACCAGTTGTCTTCCAGTGGGGGTCTGTCCTGGCACCTCTAGTGTTTGTTTTTAACCTATGTCTCCTAAGTACAAACTGACAATGTTTGCCAATGACTGTAGACTGGGAGCAGTGATAGACTCTCCAAATGATGTCAACATCCTACTAGAGGGTCTTACACACACAACTGATGGCCTTAACCTCAATGCAAAAAAATGTATTATCATCCCTCTCAGTATGTGCAATTTCCTGCTAACTACCACATCAATAACAAAACACTAAGTATGCACTCACTGGTGTGAGACCTGGGCACACAGATTGACAGTAACCTTACCTTTGATCAGCATGTCTCCACAATGGTAAGCAGAGCATTCTATATTGTTCTTCTCATAAGTAAGGCCATTGCATCTAGAAAATGAAAGAAGTTATAACCTCTCTGTACTCTCCCCTCATCAGGCCAATAATGAAATACAACGCCCCTTTTGGTATGCACCTTTCCAATTGGAGATTGGAATTGGAGCAATTGGAGAGGCCACAAAGGTTCCTCACAAAGAGAATTCAAGGTCTTCAGCATCTGTCCTATGTGGATAATCTGAGATCACTTTCACTTCATTCTGTTTCAGATAGAGTACTCATAGGTAATCTATGCCTTGCATATAAGGTGATCTTTGACCAGTCTTTATTTGAAATGCTGCAAATATGGTACACAGGTTATTCACTCTAAAGACCTTAACCTGGTATGTGACGATAATAGAGCATTCTGGTGGGTCAGATTTGTCTCCCAGATGTTATAATACCTTTGGACCGGGCTCCCACTTCATGTCAAACAGAGCACTTCATTGGCCCACTTCAAATGCAATGTGGACAATTGGATGTGTAATCATGAATTCACACTGTGATTTCCACCTGTGTTTCTCTTGGATTGGGACAATTGTTGCTGATTGTAGAAAGAAGAGTAGAACTTGGCTAGGCTTGTAAGGATCCTAGGGCCATTAGCCTAGTAACTTCCTATGATATCATTCAGTCATAGTCCATGTGGGAATACATGACCTGCAACATACTTACCTAGACTATACCTAGAGATATTTATTTCAGCTCACAGAAGACATCAGTGCAGTCACTGACACATACCTTAAAGTTGCGAAGAGCACACCTACAGTGCAAGGTTATTATGCCTTCCACACATTTAGATCAGTTAATTCACGGGCAGGAACTAAAGGTGGAGGTGTCTGTAGGTACATCAAAACTAAAGATACTTCAAGGCTGGTCAAGCAGGACAATGCAGTTGAGCTGCTCCAGGTTCAATTCACTGTATGCAAAATCCAGTACTACTTCAGTGCAAGCTATAGCCTCCACCTCTGTGACCCAGGACACCCATACCATGTATGTAAGGTTATTAGAAATACTAACCATCCAACCCAATACCGTATCCATGGGTGAGTTACATTATCCCACTCTTACCTGGGAATCCTGTATGACAACAAACATACTAGCATGGAGATTTCTGGCTTTTGTAAACACAAACTCCCTGGACCAAATAGCCAATACACCAAGCAAGAGTGCCGCCTTACTGGATCTGGACCTCATCAATATGGGTGAGTCATGTACAACCCCATACTGTAATGTCTTCCCTGATAAGGTCCAAACACAAATTGGTCTCATTTGAAGTAGAAATGAAACATGGACCTCCAGCTAGACATGGAATATTCAGGAACTACTCTAAGGTTAACCTCCAGCTATTAGGTGGTAAACTGGAAAATCTCAAACCCCATAAACACTGAGAACACTGTAGCCTATGTATGAGCATGTTAATAGGTGCATAGAGGCAGCTGTATTCACTAGGTAGAAGTACAGAACTAACAGAAAATCAAATTACACTGGTGGAATCACAGAATCAATAGGAAGTATAACAGAAGGAAGAAACTCATGGCAAAATGTAGGAGGTGCAGCACAGAGCAGGATAAAAGCACTCTCATCAAAGTGAAGAAAACAAAGGGCAAATGAAGTCTATAAAACCAAAAAATATCTGATGTAGACAAAGCAGCTACCCGAACAAACTGAGTTAATAAACAAATTTAATGTAAAGCGCTTTTCATTTGATACAATAAACAAACTTCTTCAGACAAAAGTAATAACTCAGATAGGTAAAATAAATACAACCTAATTTAAAAACTTAATTAATTAGTCAAATAAGTGCCAAGTTCTTTAGTCATTCAGAATTAAAGACATACTACCATCTTCTTACAGCTTGCCTAAACTAAGCAATACTACTAACAGTATAAACTGAAACAAGAGTAAATAAGAATAACAATGCTAATAAAATAGAAAAAAGTAACATCATCATTAATATTAAATTCTGAGAGAGTGTAAGTCACAGAATGATAAATAAATGTGTGGTTTAAAAATATATGTGTTCATGTAAATTTTATATATATACATACATATGCACAAAATCAAAACACTACAATATATAAAAAATAATAAATAATAACAAGACCTGATTCAGGAACACTGGCTGAGCTATTCAAGAACCTATATATAGGCAAATAAGCCTCCCTTCACCTCTTTAAACTTTTAAGTTTTAAGATGCTGCTAATAGAGCAGCATTCATTCAGGCCCGGGAAATTATAGGCATTTAATCTTATCTGCCATATTAGCTCTAATTCTTCTAGCTTTAGGGGCAAATGAAGTCTACCAAATCCAGAATTGAGGTAAGTTCTGGCTTCCAGGCCAATGACAACCACAGAGCAGACTTTAGATATTTCTGCAACATCAAAGGCAAGATGCAATTGTGTGCACATCTCATTGTAAATGGAAACACCTATAGTGAGGCAAATGAAACAGCAAACCTCCTGGCTGATAAATTGAGCCCCAACTTTACCGTCCCCCCCCCCTCAACCTTAACTCAGGAAATAGCATCAGATATAAGCAATCCTACTTTTACGAGGTGACAGGTCCTTAATCAATTTTCTAAGAACAAGTACACTGCATCAATGGACCCAGAAAATATCCCAACATGTCTTCTAAATCAAATGAAACATGACCTTTCAGGGCCTCTGGAATTACTATTTCACTATAGCCACCAAACAGGCCTCATGAGTGGTGCACAGCAGCAGTCATCCCTCTGCACAAATGTGTGTCATCTACAAACCCTGGAGACTGCAGACCCAGAAGTCTCACTAGTTCGATATGTAAAGCCATGAAAAGAATAATCATGGAAATGATCAACAGAGATGTAGTACACCTCGAGACACTGGACCAAACCCAGTTTGGTTTTGTTAAGGGCAGAGCAAGCCTACCCAACCTGGTGGACCTATTTGAGAAGGTAACCAAAGCAATGGATGAGGGAAAATAGTTCACACTGCCTGCCATGGCCTGAAAAGGCATGTGACACTGTACCTCCATCAGGCATCCTTGACAAACTCAAGAGGTTAGGTACAAACTAGTATGTCAGCTTGTGGATAGCCAAGTGGCTCACAGACAGGACCCAGGAAGTTAGCATAGGGGAGTCCACCTCTACAACAGGCCAGTCACAGGACACCCCTCACAAATCATTCCTCGGAGTGCTCCTCTTAGACATTTACTTGTCTGAAGTCAATGTCACTGTCAGTGGCCTCTAGCTGACTGAATTTGCAGATGATTGCATATTAGGAGCTGTCATTAAATCCCACACTGACACAATTTTTCTCCATGAGGA
Source organism: Protopterus annectens (assembly GCF_019279795.1). Taxonomy (NCBI): domain Eukaryota; kingdom Metazoa; phylum Chordata; order Ceratodontiformes; family Protopteridae; genus Protopterus; species Protopterus annectens. The sequence continues at coordinate 143,247,419 of NC_056727.1, read as the reverse complement.
GCTGACACAGACATACAACTGGTGTCAGAGCCATGGAGTAACACTAAATGCCAAGAAATGCACAATACTATGCTTTGGGAAGTCATCCACCCCGGTAACTATCATATTGACAGCAGATCTCTAACAGTCAATCCATTAGTCAGGGACTTAGGGACACAGATAGTAATCTAGCCTTTGACTGTCATGTGTCTACAGTATTGGGGAAATCATTCTATGTTGCGTAACTTATTAACAAAGGTATGGCATGTAAGTCCAATGAAGTCATTGTTCACTGTATTCGGCATTCATCAGACCTATCATTGAGTGAAATACCACCTTTGGTATGTACCTAGCCACACATATCTGACAACTGGAGCATCCACACAGGATCCTCACTAAACCAATAAAGGGCATACATTAAATGTCCTATGCAGACCGCATCAAGCCCCTATCCCTGTATTCTGTGTCCTACAGCCTTTGGAAGGGAGATTTATGCTTGCCATACAGGGCATTGTCAGTCCCCACTGGACCACCTGCATATCCATGAACAACTGCCACCAGAATTACCCATTCTACAGACCTAAATAGGATGTGCTGAAGAGACAAGTATGTATCTCAGAGACTACACTCTGTATGGAACAAGCTTCCCAGCCATGTGAAGCAGAGTTCCACCCTAATGCAAATCAAGTGCAAGTTACACAATTGGATGAGGAACAGAACAATCATCCATAGTTTGGGACCTATGTCTATGATGGACACAGGGGAAACTGAAAATGGTTCTTCTCTCAGGCACCTGCTTTTCAGTGTTTCATCTCTCAAAACTCTGCTTATACTTATTAAGAGTATCAGACCTGTCAGAGATTTGGGTTGCATGGCTAGGCTTAAGGAAACCCTTGTATTCACTTGTTAGTAAACACCTATGAACCTATGAACTCATGAACCTGTACTCTATCACCTTTCTAATGATATTTCTGCCCTGTGCTGACATTCAATCCTGTGCTCTGACGGTGTATTGTGTGTAGATGTATACCCATTGGTGTGTCCAACACAATCCTGAAAGTGAAACATAAATATTTCCATGAGACACATTTCATTGTGCAACTCCACAGCCCTTACAACAGCATCCATTGTAACGTACTCGAGTTATGCTATAAACATTCAGGAGCGGCCTTAGGTCAGCTGGTGCCCTAGGCAAAAGGCCTCCACAGCACCCAAGTGCAAGTTACACAATTGGATGAGGAACAGAACAATCATCCATAGTTTGGGACCTATGTCTATGATGGACACAGGGGAAACTGTAAATGGTTCTTCTCTCAGGCACCTGCTTGTCAGTGTTTCATCTCTCAAAACTCTGCTTATACTTATTAAGACTATCAGACCTGTCAGAGATTTGGGTTGCATGGCTAGGCTTAAGGAAACCCTTGTATTCACTTGTTAGTAAACACCTATGAACCTATGAACTCATGAACCTGTACTCTATCACCTTTCTAATGACATTTCTGTCCTGTGCTGACATTCAATCCTGTGCTCTGATGGTGTATTGTGTGTAGATGTATACCCATTGGTGTGTCCAACACAATCCTGAAAGTGAAACATAAACATTTCCATGAGACACATTTCATTGTGCAACTCCACAGCCCTTACAACAGCATCCATTGTAACGTACTCGAGTTATGCTATAAACATTCAGGAGCGGCCTTAGGTCAGCTGGTGCCCTAGGCAAAAGGCCTCCACAGCACCCCCCACCACACCTCCCCGTGTCCCCATCCTGGTCTATCTACACCTGGAAAAGTGCCCCTGCTACACCAGCGCCCTAGGTGGCCACCTAGTTGGCCAATGCCTAAGGCCGGCTATGTACACGTTATAAATAGCAAAATACAATATGTGTAAATGACAAGTACAAACAGGGACGTCGGGAGGCGTACTGACTGTATGCATTTCAGTACAGTGTTTGCATGGAGGGGGTAGCATAAGGCAGGTACTAGGATCTAGGAGAAAAAGCTAAAGTAGTGTCTTCTCCTTTAAGTACTGTCATGAGTTCGTCGTATGCACTCTAACGTGGATGTAAGCATATTTTTCACTCGCATGCAATTTAAAATAGACGTTTCATTGAGACAGAAGGTAAGTATGTAAAATGAATGGTGTGTTAGTGTGTGTGTGTGTGTGTGTGTGTGTGTGTGTGCGTGTGTGTGTGTGTGTGTGTGTGTGTGTGTGTGTGTGTGTGTGTGTGTGTGTGTGTGTGTGTGTGTGCGTGTGTGTATACACTTAATTTATGTTATTTATTCTACAGGTTCCATTTGTTTCTGTATGAGTGAGAAAGTGTGTGTGTGTGTGTGTGTGTGTGTGTGTGTGTGTGTGTGTGTGTGTGTGTGTGTGTGTGTGTGTGTGTGTGTGTGTGTGCGTGCGTGTGCATGTGTGTGTGTGTGTGTGTGTGTGTGTGTGTGTGTGTGTGTGTGTGTGTGTGTGTGTGTGTGTACAATTATATGATTTATTGTAGAGGTTCTGTTTGTTTCTAGATGAGTGAGAGCATGTATGTGTGTGTGTGTACATGTATGTATGTAATTTGAACTAGCTGTTCTGTGTGAATGACAAATAAAGTGTATGTGTGTGTGTGTTATGTGTGAGAGAGCAGGTGTGTGTGTGTGTGTGTGTGTGTGTGTGTGTGTGTGTGTGTGTGTGTGTGTGTGTGTGTGTGTGTGTAATGTAAAGCAGCTGTTTGTTGTATGACAGATTGTGTTCGTATGTGTGAGAAGGTAGTTAGGTGTGTCTGTGTATGTGTGTGTGTGTGTGTGTGTGTGTGTGTGTGTGTGTGTGTGTGTGTGTGTGTGTGTACCGCATGTGTGTTTAACATACCTTTCATCTGTCCAAATTTAGCCTCATAGTTTTGGTCTGTTTCTCATAACATTTGTGGTTTTCTGGCAAATCACAGAGGACTGAAGTCACTATGTTCTTCAGAAAGTGCATTCTAGCACAAATCCTGTTATTCCAGCAACTTTTGTAGTTAAAAAGAGCAATATTTAAATTCTATCCCGAATCGTACCTCTCAGCTGTTCAGATTTTCACAGAATGTCCAGATTTTTGCCCCATATTTTTATTCCATTTCTCCTAAATTTGTTTTTCTTGTAAATTACTGGCTAACTATTGAGGACTGAAGTGAGAAAATAATGGTAGGCATTTAAACTTCAAACTCCATATGCTTCAGAAAATTCATGCTAATGCAAAACCTGCAATTATATCAACTTTCTAAGCCTGTAAGTGCAATATTTAAAAAGTTTCTCTATTTTTGGGCTTTGTTTCCCATTACTACTGGCTTTGTCCAGATTTCTTGCTTGAAGAGGTTGAGAGACATGATCCATATTTTGAGCTATTGTAGCTCCATTATTTCAGGCTTTGTCCAAATTGCTTGCACAAAGAGAGTGAGAGATATGCGTACTTCTCAACTGTCCAGATTTTTGCAAAATGCCCTGATTTTTGCCTTATATTTTTGGCCTATTTGTGTTTTTTTGGCAAATCACTGAGGATTGATATAAATGTCATACATTTCAGTTTGATTTTATTTTCTTTAGAAAATGCATGCTAAGACAAATGCTGTTATTCTAGCAACTTTCTAAGTCTGTAAGCGCAATATTTAAAAGCTGTCCCTATTTTAGGCTTTGTCCAGGTTTCTTATGCTAAGAGGTTGAGAGGTATGAAGGTATGGTGTGTAATGCTCTAGTTAAGGGGGAGGGCAAGTTCGTCAATTAACTTGATCAGGCTTGACCCTGTAACTTGGTTACAGGAGACAGAGCCTGAATTCACCATACCAACTACCAGACTGCTGAAGGAACTGTGAGCGCCAGTGGAGACAAGAGCCTGATTACCAGACTGCCGATGGAATTGTGAGTTTGAGTTTCAGTACATTTTCAGGGCATTATGAGTTTCAGTGCATTTTCAAGGGACTGAGTTTTATTTCATTTTCATGGAATTGTGAGTTTCAAGGGAAGATAAATTTACTGTTGCTCATGCTAAGTCTGTTTTCAGTGTGCAACTAACTGTTTTGTTTAAAAAAAGTTTTCACCACAAGTGAATTGGCAGATGTTTTACCAGGTCTGAGTGAACGCATAAATATTAAGTGTTTTTAGAAAGTAGGAAGATAAATGGTTCAAAAACTTTTTTATTGTTAATTACATTTAATTGACTGTAATTGAGTAGTAATTGATTACACATTTTAGGTTTAAATAGACTGCGGCACTGTGTTTTTATCATTCTGATGAAGTGTTTTACGAAAGCGGAAAATAAAACTTTTTATGCTAATCCAGTTTTTGTCTCTTCTGTGGTATACAGCGAATTTTGCTGGTTAGCGTTTTATCAAATGGCAGTCACTGTTTGTGTTGTAGAATTTGAAAGCAGGGTTAGCAGCATAATTGCTTTTGGTGCAGAAGGCTGTGGGTTTTACTCCCACACCATGTAGATGGAGTGCTGATATTGCAGTGCTATTTTAACTGCGGATTATTTGGTGCATTTTAAGGAGGTACAGGGGTTCTACACTCCTGAGTGTGTCCTCCTTTATATAAGATGCCTAGTAACTTGTTGTTGGATTGCCAGTCATTCTCTATTGCAATATTACCAGCTTACCATTTTTAATGTAACAGACAATTTATTCTTCAAATGCAGCAGGCACTGAATTCATAGATGAAACATTGAAATGTAATGTTTGCTAGTAGCAACCTCTTTTCTTAGTTACAGATCGCTTTAAGGTAGAATTGTCCGGATGACTTTTACTTCTGAAAAGATTGTGCTTTTTGAGTAATATTGGTGGATTATAATGATAGAAGTTTGAGTGGCATTTTATGGACACAATTTTCTGAAATGTGTGGCTTTATCATTATTTCATACATTTTGTTTCATTGCTTTCTAGAAAAATGTTCATAACTACAAATTTAAAATACCATTCTAACAAATTGTGATGTATTATATAAGGAATATAATTTATCATGAGGGTGAATCAAACAACACATACATGTGTGAATGGTCCTATAAATGTGTGCAAGGAGTCTTTGGTTTGAAAACAGCTCAAAGGTAAACTTAGTCCTCCACTGTCAGATGCATTTTCTTTTAATGTGGGATTTCATGCCATTTCAATGAATGTGGGTTTCAAGGGCAGAGAAGTTTACTGCTCATGCTGAGTCTGTTTTCATTGTGAGAATATATTTAGCAAATGGCTATCAGTGCTTATGCTATTTTATTTCAATATCTGTAATAATTGTAGAAGTAAATAAGAAAATGTGTTCCCTGTGTCTTTATTTAAAATATCTATGATAATTCTTTCCATGCGTTTACGTACAAGACCAGTCAGACTTATGGTCTGTGGTTATCCACGTCAGTAGAAGGCCAAACCTTGTGCTAAGAATTAACTACTGCAGTCCTCCATTCACTAAGTATGAAGCCAATTACTAGACTAATGTTGAACAGCGATTTTAGAGTGCTTGATACCTCATGTTTCATGCTATCCAAGAGCTATCCCAGGATATTATCAGGGCCTATTGAGGTAGTATTCTTTGACTTGGAGAGTGCATTGAAGACTTGTTTGCTAGTGATAGCCAGAGGATTTATGGTCGAGGGTGTCTTCTGAAAGGTATTGAGGGGAAGAAGGGCTGAAACTAGAATTAGATTTATCAGCAAGCAGGTTTTGCTATATCCTCTGATTCCTTTTAAGTGATTCCATTTCCAATTTGTTCATCACGCTGTCATGTTACCTTTGAGGTTGTGAACAAAGCTGATGAAGACCTTGTCATTATCTTTTATCTTTGAGGATATTTCTGCCTCAAATCTGGCTTTGGTGGGCTTGATAAGATTTCTGAGTTGCTCATTTAGTTTGAGGGGTTTCATACCCTTCTGGGTATTGTAGTTCCTAGTATTGGCCATGGTATTTCTTCCTTGAATTTCTTTTCAATAATTTTGTTCAGACTATCACTGGATCACAAGACTAAAATCTCCAAACAATCACCTAGAGCATGTGACAGTAAACAGTCCCACCAGGTCTGGTGCCTAGGGTAATTTTCTTGCTTTAACCAATTTCCTTTCAGCAAAGGCTTGAGATTTACAGAATGTAAGCAGAGTAGTAAGGATGTAAATTTCAACTGCTTTACTTTTTGCTTGCACTGAGGAGTTGTGGTCTGTAGGTACAACATATAGTGCTCTCCCTAGGTAACATCCAAGCTATGAGCCACAACTATCTCCCTTTCACCAGCATGGGTCACCTGGCAATGCATGATCACTCCTATGGCCTACAGTCACACTAAGCCTTTTGGAATGGTAAACCTTACATTCCCAAAAGCAAATATATTTTAGCTGGGCTAAGTCATACTGCCTCTGACAATTAATGAAGATGTGTACCCATGGGGAGTCAATTAAGCAAAAAGTAAAGCACCCTGTGTAAATGATGATAACTGTGCCATATCCATATCATCTTTCTTATGAATGCAGAGAAATAAATGTATGTGTCTGATGCATAGGGTGACTATCTACATTAATATGAATTTGTTTCATCCATTGTTGTTGTAGACTTGCTACTTGTACTCAGGGGTGTAGCCAGGATTTTCAAATTTGTACTCACAACTCCCAGAACTGCTGCCCCCTCAACAGAAAACAACCTCACAGACCAGGTTGAGGTCACGTGTATGGGTTGCTTGGTGGAGCTTGACTTGCGGATATTCAGCAGTCCAATCAAGGTGGGGTCTGAAATTGCTTTGTATGCCAGACAGAGGTCAGCTCTGAGAAGTCTGTTTGAAACTGAGTAGAGGGACAGGGCTTTTAGCCTATCTGTGTATGGTAGGTGTTTGAGGTCCTGGATTCTCCTGGTGAGGAACATCTATGGTCTCAACAGCTGATGCATGGGCTTTGTGAGGTACATGCCGAAAGGGGCATCATACTCAATAATTGGCCTTATAAGGGAAAAATACAGGGATCTTATGACCTCTATGTCCCTGGATGAGATATCCTTACTTATGAGGTGGGCCATCTAGAAAGCTTTCCTTACAATGGAAGCAACATGGTGGTCAAAAGTCAGGTTGCTATTAACCCGGGTGCCCAAATCCCTCACTACTGATTGTCTACTTAGGACGTTGTTATTAATGTGATAATATGTGGGGACGTAACTCTCCCAAAAGGGGATGATGATGCATTTTTTTGGCATTCAGCTTGAGGCCATGTTTCTGGCACCAGTCATTTGTTTGGGTGAGACCCTCTTGGAGGATATTCACATCACCTGGGGAATTGATGACTGTGCCCAGCTTGCAGTCATCTGCAAACTTGGTCAGCTATAGCCATCTGGTTTTAAACTGTACCTCACAGAAGTATATCCCAAATAACAAAGGGCCCAGGACTGATCCCTGGGGTACACTGCTCTTTACGGGTCTACTGCTTGAGGTGGCTTTCCCTATTTTGATTAGGTGGGTTCTATCAGTGAGCCAGTTTGCAACTCATCTGGTAACATATGGACTGATGCCTAGTTGAGAGAGTTTATCTACTACGCCCAAGTGGGGAATAATGTCAAAGGCTTTGGCCAGGTCAAGGTAGGTGGTGTGCACTGTCTTCCCCTCGTCCAAGGCTTTGCTGACTGTCTCAAAGAAGTTGACCAGATTTAACAGACATGGCCTCCCCTTGACAAAGCCAAACTGTGTGAGGTCGAGTGTTTGGAGGTTGCCAACGTCCCTGTTAATGAGGTCCATGATAATCCATTTCATGGCCTTGTAGAGCAGGCTAGTTAGGCTGATGGGTCTATAACTTCCTGGAAAGGTGGATGTTCCACCTTTGTATAAATGGATGACAGTGGCTGTCCTCCACTCAGCTAGGATAAAGCCGGTACTCAGGCTTTGGTTGAATAGGGTGCCCAGTGGTGCTGCAAGTTCATGCCTGAGTTCATGTAGGATGCAGCCTGGGATGTTATTGGGTCCCATGGAGGCTGTTTTTTTTGTCTTTGAGAGGGCAGTGATCACTGTTCCCTAGACATAATGGGTGGGGGGCAGGTTCTGGGGATGTACTAATTTACTGATGGGGGGACAGAGTGGAGAAGTTTTCACCAAATATCTCAGCCAGTAGATTGGCTATATCTACAGCATTTGTGTATGTGGTGTATTTGACCACCAGTTCTGAACAGATCTGAGTACTTCTTTTGAAATTGCATACATATGTGAAGAAAGACTTATGATTGGCTCTAGTAGATGTGGCCAATTTGAACTCGAAGTTGGCTTTAGAGGATTTCACTAGTGCTCTTATTTGCTTGTTCAAGCTAAGGAGAGATTGCTTCCATTTGGGCACCTGCTCCTTCTTGGTCCTGGACAGCATTTTTTTCCTTTTGTTATGTAGTTTATTTTTTGCAGATGTCCACCAGACAGGTTTACTCTTCCTTATGGAGGATGATTTTGTCCTGTAAGGTTTTCCTGATTCCATGCAGCTATATAAATGCTTGTATAGTACTTCTGTGTATATATGGACATTGGTGCCAGTTTCTACAGTGGGGTAGGGGGCTGTGAAGCTATTTATACCACCACTCAGGAGGTTGTAATCAGCTTTGGAGAAGTTTTCCTTTGTTTGACCCTAGCTAGAGGGGGGTCAGGTGAGATGGTGACTTCGAAAGTGACCGCTTTATGGTCAGATCTTTCCAGGGAGGATGATACTATAGGGATGCTGCTGTGGTTACTCATGTTGGTTAATACCAAGTCCAAGACATTATCACCTCTTGTGTGGGCATCGACTAGCTGTTCCAAGCCATTTGCATTGATAAAATTGAGGAATCTCTGGGCATTTGTGTTCTGGCATGAGTAGTTTTTCCAGTCTATGGTTGGGTAATTAAAGTCACCCAGGATCAGGGTAAAGGGTTGAATCTTGATAGATTTGAAGAGGTCCAGAAAGGTGGAGGAGGCATCTTGTGTCAAATCTGGGGGTCTGTAGCTAGCTATAATTTGAATAGGGGTCTTGTCAACAGCTAAATGAACCTGGAGTGTCTCCTGTGCGTCATACTGTTTGACCAGCATGGAGGTGTGTGTATTTTTAATATATATTGAAACTCCACCTCCTTTGGCTTTGCTGCCTACATTTTGGGGTCTGAATGTATGATAGGATGAGTAACCATGTAAGGCTGGGGTGCTCTCTGCAGCTTTGAACCAGGTTTCTGTGACTGCACAAATGTCAGCATCTTCCAGGGTTAAGAATGCCTGCAATGAGTGCAATTTCATGTGTAGACTCCTAGTGTTTAGCAGCATGAACTTTAATTTGTATTTTGTTGAGATTTTTATGATGGTAGTATTGACCTCATGACTTTTCCTAAAAAAGGTACTATGGGGGAGGCAAGGGCCATTGCCAGAAGCCTGAAGCCCAAGTGAGACAGATGCAGACCATCTCTAGCAAAGCACCGTGGTCTGTCGATCATATCTTCTCAGGCTGTTAGGCACTGAATCTCTTTTTAATGACACCAGAAACTAAGCCAGTTGTTGAAATCAATAATTTTCTGTTTGTATTGAGACATCATTCTGGGTGGCGGTAGAATGCTGCTTAAGGCTTGGACATACTTGCCTGGGACACACATTCAGTGAGCTCAGTCATGTTTCTCTTCATATATTCCAGGGAGGTACATCTGAAGTCATTCACACCAACATGGACTATGCCAGAGTCATAACAGTACCTGTTGTTGAGAGACTTGAGTGCATGTGTGATATGGCAGCTTCTAGCACCTGGCAAACAACTAACCGTGATATCCTCCTTATTCAGCCTGGTGAGAGACACATCTGTGTGTCTCACAATGGCGTCTCCTATGACTAATATGTTGGGTTTATGGTTAGGCCTTAGTGGTTGTGAGACACTGGTGTGTGGACTATGCATGGTATGTGGGGTGGAGGATTGTGGAGTTCTCATGTGTTTTTGCCTCTGAGGTCTACTTTGTTTGGTTTGTTTTTGATGAGAACCTCCACATATGTAGGTGTGTGTTGTGTAGTTGTGGGTGATGTTTGAGGTCTAGTGATTGTGTTGACAACCTTCTCAGTGTAAGATATACTGGCTTGTGAGAGAGAGAGAGCATAGCTCTTTATGTGATTGCATCTCTCACAAATTGTGTTCCTGGGTGGTGGTAGTAGATGATTGGCCATTTACTTCAGGCAGTTGCTACACTGTCTCAGGATGCCCATATCAACCAGGCTGGCAGGAGAAATCGTAGGAAATTGTCCATCCATATTTGTCAGAATCAAGGGAGAGAGGCCAGGGAGAGTTAAGGGGTAGGCCTAAAGCCCAAGTGCTTAAACCAAAACTAAGAGGCTTGGAATAACACTTAAAAATTAAACAGGCTAAAAATAAGCAGCAATAAATGCAGCAGAGAAGATGCAATTGAACACTTTAGAGAACAAGTAGCAGACAATCCAAGATGAAATGATAAAGTAGGTGGAGGAAACACAAATACTGTAAAAGCAGCTGAATAAACTTTTTTTTTTAGTTGCTTTCTGTAAGAATGAAAGCTTTAACATAGTGTATTGTATTTCTTACATTTCCTGGCTTCTGATTGTTTTTGCTTTTTTTTTTTTGGACTCCATCCTGCTGGGGCTTGTTCTGCAACTAGATCTAAGCACCCAATCTTACATTGATAATTGCTACCTCCCCCTCCTTCTGAGCCATTCTTATAGGAGGCTATTTCAATACCCACTTCTCTGGGAGCCATCTTTAAAATGTAGTATAGTCTCAACCTGCAGGAGCTTCCCTTAGTCTGCTCTCCGTGGTCTCTGTAAGCCTTCTTTTTTCTTTCCATATGGATATGCCTTTTTAGCGTTGTCTGTTTGCTGTCATAATTTACAGGGATTCTTTATGCTGTTCTATATTAGTGCTACAGTTATTATTACTATTTAGAGTGCATAGTCTGACAAAACGGTGATGCTTTTTTATTACTCATTGTATCTGTAGAGCTTGGTGGTTACTCCAGTGTGTATATGCATGCTTACATATCTAACCTTACCTAGGAAGCTAGAGTGGCTTCATTGATGGTTCCTTTATTGATATCTGCTCCACAGTATTCTGCATTTAGTATTAGTAATGAGAGACATACATTTGCTGTTTATTTTGTAAATAAACAGCAGAAACACAGCACTTGTACAAATTCTAGCCAGTAGCTTACCTAACTATACTTCTAATTGGTATTAGCAGAAACATACCTGCTTTAAGTAAGGAGAAACTTATAGTTTGTTTATTTGGTATCTGAAAAGCAGAAACAGTGTTTTTTGCAAACTCTAACCTGCATCTCACCTAACTACAGTGCTAACTGGTTTTGTAAGCAGAAACATACTTGGTATTTGCAAGCAAAAACATGCAGTTGTTTGTTTGTTTCGTATTTGAAAAGCAGAAACACAGCTTTTGTTACACATTCTAACCAGTATCTTACCTAACTAAGGTGCTACTTTAACTTATTAGACTTATTATGTTGCGAAATTTGTCTATTATGATCTGCCTAGACACAGTTTCCTATTTTTTGTGATTCTTTACTCTTCCCTGGACATTTATCTATGTACCTACTTATTGTACCATTTTTGTACCCACTCTCTGTGTTCTGATAATCATTCCTTCCATTACTCTCTAACTAATATCCTCTACTTTCTCCCAGTTTGTCTCCATTTTCTCCTAGAACTGTACTATTTACTTTCTGCGCACACTCTCTCTATTTTTCTCTTTTGCAGTTTGCTCGGGCCATCCACTAGCCTCATAATTGCACCCCCCCCCACCTTCGGTTCTGAAGCAAAGTTTCAGCAAAAGCTCAAATCAGCCCTGGAAAATCTCAGCTTTTATACACAAGCCTTCCTTTGCAATTAATCATTAGGTGAATGTCATTGAATTGTTTTTAACAATTTTCTTACTTTGTGACTATCATTGTGAGGTGATCACAGCTGCACCGATTTCCATTCAGCTTCCAACATGGAGAGCTTTAATCAAGTTGACCACTAGGTAGCAACATACTCTACTAATTGTATAAGATCCTTATTCCATCTGTATGCAAACAGGTGAGCTCCAGAGTCTAAGATTAAAACTATTCCACAACAAAACTTTAGTTCAGTCCCATTTCCCTTAGCTGTACTCATCCTTAAAGAGCTTGCCAACAACATTTGCTTTCTGTAAGATTAAAAGCCCTAACATAGTGTATTTCTTAATGTAACTTCACTCCTCTTCAGCTCAGCCCACTCCATTCACCCCTTGGGCTCACTCCACTCCCCTACCCTGCCCCCAAATCCCACTCACCCCCAGCATCTCTACCCTTATAGCCCCACAACCACTCCCACTCTAAACCACCCAGTCATATTTCCCCTCCTACTCTCACTTCTCCCCACCCACTCCTTTATTTCTCTCCTCATATTTACCACTCTATACAAACAACCCTGCCCAAACCTCTCCAGCCCCTTCACACATACTACTTCTCACTAGTCCTACCTTTATAAACTAACTATACCTTACACATATCCATCAGTTCTTCTTACCTGCATTACACCTTACACACCTACAACATCATCATGCCAGTTAAGCTTACTATCGTCTCGCACTTATACTACTTACCCTCTTCCTCTCCTGCCTTCACCACCTCACTCGCCTTCCTACCATACATCACTCCCCCCCTTTCACACCACCATTTCACACCATGTACAACAGTCATCCCCCACTAATTTTATCTCTCCATACCTCTTCAGTCAACATGCAATTTTTCTCTATCCTACTAAACTTATTACTTACAATAAAAACTCAGCTCCCTTCCCAGTTACACCTTACCTTAAGTACCACCTTGACTCCAAAACAAATGCAAAACTCTCCAGATTCCTTTATTCCCACATTCGTCACCTTATCTCTATTCTCCTCTCAGGTGACATTCAACCCATCCCTCGGCCCTCTATCAATCTCCCTTCCAACTCACCCTCATCATCCCCACAAATAAATCACTTCTCTTCGCAACATTGAATACCCAAAGTTTATGTAACAAAATACCCAGCCTTCATGCCTGGCTCCTCCACAACCACTCTGACATCCTAGCTATCATCAAAACATGATTAAAACCTTATATTAAAGACCCCAAAATTACCCCTCCCAACTATAATATCATAAGATATGACAGAACCCACAAGAAAGGTGGTGGTACTGCTGAGCTAACCTTGGCCCTCTTAAATATAAATAAACACAAAAATATATGTATTTCTTCTCTATACATTCCACTTGATGACAATATACCTATTCTCAAGTAAATCCTCTCCTGGTTCCCATCTAACATTAGCAATTAAACTATAATTCTAGGTGACATTAATATAAATTGGGCTACTATTCAATCCCCCAATACCTCACACAATCTAAACCTCTATACCTTTACCCAGCTAATCAGCTCACCTACTAGACCCTCTAAAGTCAGCTCCTCTGGAACCACCCTGGACTGGATACTAGTCTCTCACCCCCATACTATCTGTGATGAGGGTACCTTACCTGACTCTGTTAGTGATCATCTCACTGCCTTTGCTCGCCACTCACCAACCTCTTTATACTTATCTCATAACTATATTTTCACTCGCTCTCTTAAAACTTCAACCCTCAATCCTTCTCAGACTCACTAAAACATACTAACTGGGCTCCTCTAAAATTACTTCCCCTTGAACGACACAGTGATTTACTTCAATACTACTTTGATCAACTTGTTAAATAGCTTTGCTCCCATTAGAACTAAAAGAACTAAATACAATACAGTCCCTTGGTTAACCAAAGAGACTATAACCTTCATGCACCTCCAGGACAAAGCATGGAAAAAGTACCAGAAACACAAATCTTCTTCCTCCCTGACTGACTATAAGCAACTTTGAAACAAAGTCAAACAACATACAGCCTGTGACCAAAAATACTATTATTCTTTACTACAAAGCAACCACAAAACTAACCCTAAAATGTTCTGGAATAGCATCTCAACCCTCCTCCATCCTGGTAAAAAAGTAAACCCATACCCTGACCCTCATACCTCTGATCTCTCCATAGCTACCCAAATTAACTCCTTTTTTATTGACTCTATAGATAAACTCACTACATCTTTAACAAATAATATACCTAGCTCACAATATATCTCTCATAATTCACCCTCCTTGAGCAACAAACTTCTCAACTCCATCCTTTCACTCTCCAACCTGTTCCTATTGCTACCATAAAGAAATTCTAGATAATTTGAAACCAAATGCCCCTTTTTCAAATGCCCCTGATGACCTTCCATCTAACTTCCTTAAGCTAACTGCCAATGACATAGCCTTCCCCATCTCCATCCTAATAAACTGGTCAATCCAAGAATCCTATGTACCAATACTCTGGAAGAAGGCCTTTATCATCCCCTTCATAAAGGGGAAAACAATACTGAAATCTCTGACTTACTGCCAATTGCCATTCTCTCCCCTATCTCAAAAATCTTAGAAAAATGCATTCATCTACAACTACTACCCTACCTACTTGATAATTGTCTGCTTATTCCCGTACAACACAGTTTCAGGCCTGGATACAGCAACACCATCGCTCTACTCTCCTTCTTCTAAACTGTCAATTCTGCACGTGACTGGCAGTATTGTATCTACCCTTCTACTAAATTTATCCAATGCCTTTGATACAATTTCACACCACCTCCACTTGTCTAAACTCTCTTATCTTAACTTATCCACCTCCTCTATCAACTAGTTCTCCAGTTACCTGTCCAATAGGCAGCAATCGGTAAAGTGGCAAAACTGTTATTCCCCTTTCCTTAATACCCTCACAGGAGTATCCACAGGGGTCCATATTAGGCCCTTTACTATTTAATATATTTACAAAAACACAAAACAAAAAACTGCAAACCAAATAACTCCTGAAGGCTGAAAATCCAGAAATCACTGCTCAAACAAAGAGGATAGTTCACAGACCACTTTATTCACAATACGAATCCAATACTGGCAGGAACACATACAATCCAAATGTAGGTTAAGCGCTTTCATCCGCATATAAGGCAGATTTCATCAGAACCTAAAGAATAGTACAGGTGTTCTCCTTTTATAGCAAATTTGGCGCTAAAAATCACTGAACTAAATACAACATAATAATGCTCTAAAAAGCTATTAACTATACTAAATGTAATATATATTAAAAATGTAATATGTATATGTATTAAAAAATGTATTAAAAAAAAAGTAATATGTATATGTATGTAAATATGTGCAACATTTGCAATAATCAAATGGTGATATTATGTTAAAAATATATTACAAAATATATATATATGAATATAATATCATAATAATGGAGAGAATAATGTATATTGTCTTAGTAATCAGTGAAACCTACTGAAAACTACTGAAATAAAAACATGCACAACCTTCTACACATAAGAAATAAAAATGACATAAATAGCATTACAATATAACCACATATAAAGAAGCCATGGTATGATGATGTATGAAATAAATACTTAATAAATACTTAAATAATTAATTAATAAATAAAATAATTAATTAAAATGTCATATATTCAAGAATCCAACATGAGAAAAGGTTTTATGCTTATATAATCATTCAGTCCAGGTCTGGTAGTAGCATCACATAATAACTGCCATTTGCTTTCTAAAAGTGCAAGATAAATTTTCCAATTACCCCCTAATACAGTGTAGTCAATATGGTCAATAATACTAAAAAGAAATGAATGATCAGGACCTTTATCTAAAATGTGCTTGCTCAAGGCATTATTGGGGTCCTGCTTCTTAATTCTGTATAAATGTTCGTAGATTCTAGTTTTGAATTTACTCTCTGTCTTTCCAATATAATAGGCGTCACAAGAAATACAAGTGGCAACATAAACTACTCTAGGTGTATTACAATTCCCAGCTGTAGTATGCAAACAAATCTTAGTAATGTTATTTAACTTAATAACCTCAGCTTTGTTTATACACTTACATTGTTTGCATGTACCACACTTTTTTGTGTGTTTAAATCTATTAACATTTCTCCTACTATCTTTGTTCCTTCCCAACATGTTTTTAATATTATGAGAAGTCTTAAAAACAAATTTAGGTAAGGGACCTACTAGATCACTAACCTCTTCAGATGACGTTAAGAGGTTCCAATGTTTAAGTAGTATATCCTTAATAAAATCAGTATAAGGACTATACATAAGTACACAAATACACCTATTGTGTTCCACTTTTTTTGTTGTTGGTATAAATGGTCTTCCTAATAACGGTGGGTATTTGTGACCCCATTCTTTCTTAACATAAACTACTATCGGGGAAATCATATCCTCAGGATGGCCTCTATTGATGAACATATTATATATAATGTTCAGTTCTTTTTCCATAATCTCTTTATTTGATGACATGCGAGCTGCACGTATGCATTGACCTTTAAATACATTTTTAAAAATATGAGGGGGATGACAGCTACCATAAAATAGGTAGTCGTTTGAAAAGGTATCTTTTCTATAAATCCTAGACTCAAATTCTTTGTCATTAATGTTGACATATGTATCTAGGTAGGAAATACCATAGGGCTCTACATTGTACGTAAATTTCAAAAAACAAGTTGTATTGTTCAAATAGTCAATAAAACTATGAATCAAATCAACTGGTCCATTCCAAAGGATGAATAAATCGTCCAAATATCTGGTGTAGTGTACCATGTACTTGTAATACTCACTGGGAAAAATATACAAAGATTCCCATTCTAACATTACAAGGTTTGCGAACACTGGGGCGCAAGAAGCACCCATTGCTACCCCTCTACTCTGTCTGAACAATTCACCCTGGAACTGAAGATAATTATAGTCCAAGACCAAACCCATCATGTCCACAATCAGGTTGACTTTTTCAAAACTCAAACCTGAAAACCTCTTTAAACTATTGAAAAAGTAGTCTAGACCCGTCTCCCTAGGTATACTTGAGAAGAGGTCGACAACATCAATTGTAAGAAAAATAAAATCTTTTTGCCATATTAAGGGAGTCAAATTTCCCAAAAAATTCCAAGAATCCTTAGTGAGGTGATCAACGTTGTCATACACGTGCTTAGTCCAAGCATCAATAGTCACCCCTATATTGTAAGTTTTGGACTTCAAGCCTGATATTATCGGCCTAAATGGAGGCTTCTCAAGGTTCTTATGTATTTTAGTTATCCCAATGATGGAAGCCATCTTTGTGAATTCTACTCTAATGAATTCATATATCTCATTGGTTATCCGATTGTCAAGTAAATATTCTTCAATGGCTAAATCTATTCGTTTATAGCCAATATTTGCCTGGTTCAGGGAGACATCCTCATAATTTCCTGATTGATGAAGAATATTCAAAATTTCTTGGTTGTAATCAATAGTGTTGAACAACACTATCCCACCCCCTTTGTCCAGCTTCATGATCCTAAGGTCACGGTTGTTAATAAACTTATTCAAACATTCTCTCTCTTTTAAGGTAAGGTTATCTTTAAAACAATTTGTGTGATCTTTCTTAGTTTTAACAAGATGATTCAACCAGTACATATCTTTGACAACTATTTTTTCGTATTGAGCAACAGTTGTGTGATAGCTGGGAAAAAATGCACTTTTTTTCCTCAATTTGTCGTGATAGTCATATTTGTCCTGTTCCTTATTCTTATCATTAAACTGGATAGCCAGATTGAGTCTACGACAAAAATGTTTTGTCTCCTTAATGGTATCAATAATATTAAAGCGGGCAGTTGGTATAAACTTCATGCATTTGCAAAATAAAGCGCAAAAATCATCATTGATTGCTACGTCCGTGTAATTATAAACATTAAAACCTTTGTAAGTGTATATAACTGGAGTGGTAAACTCTTTCTCTACTACAGTACTGGAAGGGTGGCTTCCAGTGTTTGATGTAGACAACTGCACCAGATTTAATTTTGAGTCAATAGGCATAACGCCCACAGGGTCTAAAATCTCCTTTTGTGATATTTGGGGGCTGGATGGAATTGTCCCCCTTGAAAATTTTCATCTTCATCATGTACCCAGGAGTCAACCCGACCCTTGTTTGTTCTGTCTATTCCTAAATTAGAACGAGTGAAATTCTTCTTACTTTGTGGCCATACATATGCTCTCTGCTGTTTGTATAGACCTAAATCTCTATCAATTTTCCTATTCTTTCTACTAAAGGTGGTTGATGCCCTATGTTCAGCTGTACTAAATTGTTTGTGGTATAAATCATACCACCTGTCAAAATTCTCATCCTGAACTATTTCCTCATTTAATATATCTATTTCATTTGTAATTTGCACCATTTTCTCATCATTGTATTTGATCAATTTTTCCATAAAAACAAAACCAAATTGATCAAACATATTATTAAAATCATGAATAATACTTTCGGTATATTCTAACCCTAAGGGTAACTTGAAAAACCGTAACCCTTTGGGTACAATTTGTAAATTAATACATTGTTGAAGGTATGCATTATCTATCTTAATGCTTTTTGCTTGCAATATTTTCTTCTCCAGAGCATAAATTCTTTGCTTAATGCAACTTTCATCAGAATTGAAATTAGTCCTGTTAAATACACTATTAGCTTCACTATGCTTAAAATAACATCACCATTTATAAAATTATCAATTTCATCATGTTTAAAACGCTTATTAACAGGTGCTAAACGACTTTTTTTACATTGTATATTCTGTATATCCTTTGGACTGGATATTACTTTTTTATTATTATTGACAGTACCTTTTTGTAAGTCCTGGCGCTTGGCCACAGTAGAGTAAGCTTTAACAGCTTCCCTATATTTAGGTCTCACTCCCAGTCGATGTGTTTCATCATCCAAATGAAACAAACTAAAATCGAAAGTACAATCCGCTTCAAGTGAAATATTTAAATTGTTTTCTTGTGAAGCGGTGTCTTTGATATTGTGCCGAGAAAGCTGGTGTTGTAAAACCCCTTCAGGACCTGATTCCTGTACATTAAGGGGTTGTGCGTTAGGGATATCATCTGAACTGTTGCGTATAGTGTCAGTTACTTCGTGGACAGTAATATTGTCGTTGGCTGCTGCAGAATTGCCAAGTCTGTTCGAAACAGAAGGTAACGGCTCATTTTGAGCGTTGGAAAGTGCCGAAAGTTTGCTGACCAAATCCAAAAGTTTGCTGACGTCAGCTTGAAGGGACGTAACTTCAGCCCTTAAAGAAAAAAGTTCCTCTTTATCCAATGAAGCAGGTGGAGATCCAGAAATGTCAGCCATCTGGTGAATAACCAAGAACTCACAAAAACACAAAACAAAAAACTACAAACCAAATAACTCCTGAAGGCTGAAAATCCAGAAATCACTGCTCGAACAAAGAGGATAGTTCACAAACCACTTTATTCACAATACGAATCCAATACTGGCAGGAACACATACAATCCAAACCTAGGTTAAGCGCTTTCATCCGCATATAAGGCAGATTTCATCAGAACCTAAAGAATACTACAGGTGTTCTCCTTTCATAGCAAATTTGGTGCTAAAAATCACTGAACTAAATACAACATAAAATTAAATCTGGTGCAGTTGTCTGCATCAAACACTGGAAGCCACCCTTCCAGTACTGTAGTAGAGAAAGAGTTTACCACTCCAGTTATATACACTTACAAAGGTTTTAATGTTTATAATTACACGGACGTAGCAATCAATGATGATTTTTGTGCTTTATTTTCCAAAGGCATGAAGTTTATACCAACTGCCCGCTTTAATATTATTGATACCATTAAGGAGACAAAACTTTTTTGTCGTAGACTCAATCTGGCTATCCAGTTTAATGATAAGAATAAGGAACAGGACAAATATGACTATCACGACAAATTGAGGAAAAAAAGTGCATTTATTCCCAGCTATCACCCCACTGTTGCTCAATATGAAAAAATAGTTTTCAAAGATATGTACTGGTTGAATCATCTTGTTAAAACTAAGAAAGATCACACAAATTGTTTTAAAGATAACCTTACCTTAAAAGAGAGAGAATGTTTGAATAAGTTTATTAACAACCGTGACCTTAGGATCATGAAGCCGGACAAAGGGGGTGGGATAGTGTTGTTCAACACTATTGATTACAACCAAGAAATTTTGAATATTCTTCATCAATCAGGAAATTATGAGAAGTTTCCCTGAACCAGGTAAATATTGGCTATAAACGAATATATTTAGCCATTGAAGAATATTTACTTGACAATCGGATAACCAATGAGATATATGAATTCATTAGAGTAGAATTCCCAAAGATGGCTTCCATCATTGGGATCCCTAAAATACATAAGAACCTTGAGAAGCCTCCATTTAGGCCGATAATATCAGGCTCGAAGTCCAAAACTTACAATATAGGGGTGACTTTTGATGCTTGGACTAAGCACGTGTACGACAACGTTGATCACCTCACTAGGGATTCTTGGAATTTTTTGGGTAATTTGACTCCCTTAATATGGCAAAAAGATTTGATTTTTCTTACAATTGATGTTGTCGACCTCTTCTCAAGTATACCTAGGGAGACGGGTCTAGACTACTTTTTCAATAGTTTAAAGAGGTTTTCAGGTTTGAGTTTTGAAAAAATCAACCTGATTGTGGACACAATGGGTTTGGTCTTGGACCATAATTATTTCAGTTCCAGGGTGAATTGTTCAGACAGAGTAGAGGGGTAGCAATGGGTGCTTCTTGCGCCCCGGTGTTCGCAAACCTTGTAATGTTAGAATGGGAATCTTTGTATATTTTTCCCAGTGAGTATTACAAGTACATGGTACACTACACCAGATATTTGGACGATTTATTCATCCTTTGGAATGGACCAGTTGATTTGAGTCATAGTTTTATTGAATATTTGAACAATACAACTTGTTTTTTGAAATTTATGTACAATGTAGAGCCCTATGGTATTTCCTACCTAGATACATATGTCAACATTAATGACAAAGAATTTGAGTCTAGGATTTATAGAAAAGATACCTTTTCAAACGACTACCTATTTTATGGTAGCTGTCATCCACCTCATATTTTTAAAAATGTATTTAAAGGTCAATGCATACGTGCAGCTCGCATGTCATCAAATAAAGAGATTATGGAAAAAGAACTGAACATTATATATAATATGTTCATCAATAGAGGCTATCCTGAGGATATGATTTCCCCGATAGTAGTTTATGTTAAGAAAGAATGGGGTCACAAATACCCACTGTTATTAGGAAGACCATTTATACCAACAACAAAAAAAGTGGAACACAATAGGTGTATTTGTGTAATTATGTATAGTCCTTATACTGATTTTATTAAGGATATACTACTTAAACATTGGAACCTCTTAACGACATCTGAAGAGGTTAGTGATCTAGTATGTCCCTTACCTAAATTTGTTTTTAAGACTTCTCATAATATTAAAAACATGTTGGAAAGGAACAAAGATAGTAGGAGAAATGTTAATAGATTTAAACACACAACAAAGTGTGGTACATGCAAACAATGTAAGTGTATAAACGAAGCTGAGGTTATTAAGTTAAATAACATTACTAAGATTTGTTTGCATACTACAGCTGGGAATTATAATACACCTAGAGTAGTTTATGTTGCCACTTGTATTTCTTGTGACGCCTATTATATTGGAAAGACAGAGAGGAAATTCAAAACTAGAATCTACGAACATTTATACAGAATTAAGAAGCAGGACCCCAATAATGCCTTGAGCAAGCACATTTTAGATAAAGGTCCTGATCATTCATTTCTTTTTAGTATTATTGACCATATTGACTACACTGTATTAGGGGGTAATTGGAAAATTTATCTTGCACTTTTAGAAAGTAAATGGCAGTTATTATGTGATGCTACTACCAGACCTGGACTGAATGATTATATAAGCATAAAACCTTTTCTCATGTTGGATTCTTGAATATATGACATTTTAATTAATTATTTTATTTATTAATTAATTATTTAAGTATTTATTAATTATTTATTTCATTCATCATCATACTATGGCTTCTTTATATGTGGTTATATTGTAATGCTATTTATGTCATTTTTATTTCTTATGTGTAGAAGGTTGTGCATGTTTTTATTTCAGTAGTTTTCAGTAGGTTTCACTGATTACTAAGACAATATACACTATTCTCTCCATTATTATGATATTATATTCATATATATATTTTTTAATATATTTTTAACATAATATCACCATTTGATTATTGCAAATGTTGCACATATTTACATACGTATACATATTACTTTTTTTAATACATTTTTTAATACATATACATATTACATTTTTAATATATATTACATTTAGTATAGTTAATAGCTTTTTAGAGCATTATTATGTTGTATTTAGTTCAGTGATTTTTAGCGCCAAATTTGCTATAAAAGGAGAACACCTGTACTATTCTTTAGGTTCTGATGAAATCTGCCTTATATGCGGATGAAAGCGCTTAACCTACGTTTGGATTGTATGTGTTCCTGCCAGTATTGGATTCGTATTGTGAATAAAGTGGTCTGTGAACTATCCTCTTTGTTCGAGCAGTGATTTCTGGATTTTCAGCCTTCAGGAGTTATTTAATATATTTATAACTGACTTCCACCAGTGTATTCTTAATGCCAAGCTCATCGAATATGCAGAAGATTCCACGATAATCTGCTCTGCTGAAACCCTCCCCATACTACAGAAACTAACCCAAGAAACCTTCCTATAAACTAAGAACTGGATGTTAAATAATCATCTAGCAATAAATGTCCCAAATCCAAAATTATGATATTCACCCCCTCAAAGTATACTAAAATTGACTAGAACTCTTTCTCCATAATTAGCCAAAACAGAACCCCTATAGAAATCGTATCCCATACAAAGCTACTGGGTGTCACTATCATAGGTTCATAGGTTGGTATTAGGCTATTGGCCCTAGGCCTATAAAAGCCTAGCCAAACACTTCCCCAGATATTTCTTCCCACAATATTTACTTCCCTGGACCTCTGTCTAGCAGGGTGACTGACATGATCCCCAGGTTGATGTTCCTATCTCCCATCCAATTGTCAAGGCTCCTTTTGAAGAGGGCCAAGGAGGCGCTCTGCTTGACATGTATGGGCGGAGTCTCTGGGTCAGGAACCTATCCCTCCAGCATGTTTTGTTCATTGTGATGAAAAGGTTTAGATCCCTGGAGCGTGTGGCTCTGAGGGATTGGGATTTCTTTAAGTGGAGCATATCCAACAGCTCAGGGTTTGACATGGCCTTGTATGTTAAGCAGACATCACCTCTGAGTAGATGATATGCCACAGAGTACAGCTGGAGTTTTTTTAGACAGTCAGCTGAACAGCTTAAATGTGACATGCATCTTCAAATATAAAGAAAACCCATCAAAAAATGGGCTTACTCTGTCTACCATCATAACTGCTTCCTTACTCCCTCAACCAAACATGTCCTTTCTACCACCTACCTCATACCCTCCCTCTTGTATGGTGCCCCATCCTTACTAATCTCCAATCTGCTCTAAAGACTAAACTAGCTTCCTGCTATAACAAAGCCTCAAAGTTTGCCACTGGTGCCAAATTCTCCACTCACCACTGTAATATCCTTCGGAAACTAAATTACCTTGAATTACTCCATCATCTCTCCATCATCCAACTTGTGTATGCACATAAACACATCTTTAAACCCTTTCTCTGCCCTTCCCTTGACTCCTCTTTTCAATTGCATCAACCTGATAGACGACTCAAGTCAAACAATCAAAACCTGCTCGAAGTACACAAACCTGCTTGAACTCCAGGCAAATTCCTTTTGTCCTTTTCTCTATCCCGACTCTGGAATTCCCTTCCTCCACAAATTTGTACCACCAGCAACAACTCCACCTTCAAAACCTTGCTCCATTCCCACCTCTCTTTCCTCTGGGGATGCTCCTGCTCTCACCCCTCCTGACTCTCCTCCACTTAACCATATCCTACCTATCTCTCTTCTCTAATTTCTCATAACTCTGATCCCTCTCCTCTATTTCTCCACACCCTACCTACCTCTCTTTCTTAATTTTCACAACTCTGATCCCCACTGTCTAGTTTCCTACTAAAATTTTCCACCTACAGCTATGCTCCTTACCTCTTCCTTCTATACCTACAACTTCACTTTACCTATTAGTCATTAAGTTTCCTTTTCTCTGTTTCTTGTTTCCTTTGTAATCTGACTTGAGAAGTTCACTTGTGTAGACTATGTTAACGTATATATACATATAAATAACACCTTTGATTTCCCTGTAAAAGCATTTTATACTATTATTTATTTTGTTAGTACATTTCTTATTTCACTGTATACTACAAATTTTACAAATTTTGTATACTTTGTAACATTTTGTTGGCCTGTTTGTCTAATTATTTTATCACTTGTTTAACCTTGTTGGAGCTTTACTCCCCAGGACTTCACTGAAAACGGGCTCCTTCGGCCCAATGGACTATCCTGGTAAACAAACTGTAAAATAAAAATAAAAAAATAAAATAAAAATAGTAGAGTGGAAAGGGAGAAAGGAGATAATTCATGGTTAAGAAACTAAGGGGGTTATTCTAACAATGTATAGCACTTTTTAACCATACAAAGTAACTCTCGTACACAATGGTTCCCCTAGCTAGAAGTTTGCCTTTTTAAGATGGTTCTCATCAGCAGGTGATTGCTCCTGAACCAATCTGTGGTTCAGATGCTACATGCAGCCTATAGAGCTAATTTGCAGTATAATCAGCCAATCCCTTGTAACTACTCAACAAGATATAAGGCCTCAATGTAGATCTCATCCTCTTTCTCATATGTTGGGTTGGGAATTACTGGGGAAAAGATACTATGAAACAAAAAAATATAGCCAGCAGAAATGGTAATGAATAAAGTAATTTAATGAAAAAAAAAGATAGAGGGTAACATACCCTAATATCTGTAATGTCCAAACCGGTTTCAGCTATATTAGCCTTCTTCAGTGGAAACATCAAATAATCACTAACATCAGTATATATATCTCACAGCATACAGGCAGTAAATCGGTTAATTAAAATTGGTCATTAAGACCAGGTGGAAATAAAGCCCCTAATTGGATGATCCATTTACGTTCCTTAAAATTCAATAGATTATGCCAACCCAGCTTGTACCTGCATTTACCGACAATACAATCAATGACCATAAATTTGAAAGAAGCAGAATTGTGTTTAATAACATGTTTATATAAAGCTTTATTACTGCGTTTATTCCTAATGTCGCTAAGATGTTCCCCTATCCTGATACGGAAAGATCTGGAAATTTGCCCAACATAAAACGATGAACATGTGCAAGTGGCTAACTAAATGACCCACTCTGTGTTACAATTGGCCCAAAAATTAATATTGAAAGTCTCTGAAGTATTATGACTAGTAAATTCCCTAGTATGTTGGACCCTCTGGCAATAGGAACAATGGCCAGATGGTATACAACCCTAAACTGGGCCACCCCTCAAGGTATGTTGGATGGAGATAGAGGGATTAAAACCCACCCTCTTATAATGGCTGAACAATGAACCTAATGTCCGACCCCTACTGAAAGAAAATGAACATTTGTCCCTCAGGTAAGGGTGTAATTTCTCTTCTGCCCTCAGAATATTCCAATGTTTATTAATGATGTTCATAAATCCTCGTGTGTTACATCCATATGTAGTAATTAGACGAACTGGATCATCAGGGACATCCTTATATTTGTCTTTGTAACGTAGCAAATCAGCCCTGTTCTGATTAGAAGCCCAATGGCAAGCAGAACTCACCATACCTTGGGTGTAACCTCTTTCCAGAAACCTACATATTAAATCATTACGGGCAAGCTCAAAGGTTTGTTGATTTGAACAGATCCTTCTAGCTCTTAAGAATTGTGACTTGGGGATATTCTGGATGATGTGTTGTGGGTGGAAGCTGGTGGCATGTAAAAGTGAATTGTATTCAGGAAATTTCTGATACATCCATGTCGAAAGAGTATCATCAGGATTCCTGCTAACCTCAACATCAAGAAAAACAATCCTCATTTTATGATAGGTTATTTTAAATTCAATTCCCCACACATTATCATTGAGGTAGCAAACAAATTCCTGAAGACAGATTTCGTCCGACTTCTACAACATCCAACCATCATCCAGATAACGCCTCCAAATGTCCAATTCATCCATGTATATATTGTGATTTGGATCATAAATCATAACCTCCTCAATATAGGCCATAAAGAGGTCAGCATAAATGGGTGCAAAAGACGCACCCATTGCTGTACCCTTAACCTGCCAAAAGCATTGGTCCTGAAAATAGAATACGTTACTAGTCAAAACGTATTCAGTCAGGCATACCAAGAAGGTATTAAAACCTGGCTGGTACAAATCAGATCTCCCCAACCAATAATCCAAGGCCTACAAATCTGCCCAATGTGGAATATTAGTATATAGAGAGGTTACGTCCAAGGTACATAACAACCAATGAGGCTCCTATTGTGTATCGCAAATGATGTCCAAAAACTGAGTAGTGTCCTGAATTCTAGCTCTTATCAAAGGTAATAAAGGTTTTAGAAAATATGTTAAATATTCAGACAAGGGTTCAGTAATCGAGCCATGTCCTGATACAATGGGTTTCCCAGGGGGGCATTTAGCATCCTTATGTATTTTAGGTAGGAGATAAAAATATTGTTTACATGGAGATGAAACCTTCAATTGGTTTCTATCTGACTCAGTTATAATGCCCTCTTCCTGGGCTTGTATCAGGAATGAGTCAGTTTTGGTTTGGAAGTGATTAGTTGGGTCCAATGGCATAGCCATATAATATTTTTTGTCCCCTAATTGTGTCATACCTTCTTTATTATATTCAGCCTTATCTTGAATCACTACCGCCCCACCCTTGTCTGCTTGTATAATCACAATGTCTGTATTGTTCTTAAGCTCATCTATACATTGTACCTCTTCTTTAGAGAGATTATTTTAAGAAACCTGAAAACCCTTAAGATTACAATGTAAATCCTTCAGGACACTAGCTTGGAAAATGGAAACCAAATGCGACATAGGTGGAACAAAAGTTTATTTTTTAAATTTGAATCCCGGAACTATGGAAACATTGTCATTTGTGAAAAACAATTTCAAATTAAGAAGACGACAGAAATTGACTACATCTTGTACCAAAGTATATTCCGGGACAAAAAAAACAGGAACAAAATTCAGCCCTTTGTTAAGCACTTTAATTTGTAAATCATTGAGATGTACAGACGAAATATTATGAACATTGGTACTTTGTATTAGTGTTCTATCATCAGTTTTAACAGGCCTTCCAAACCCTCCGTGGGTTTGACATTTTTTATGTTTCCACCCCCCTCGTCTGTATCTGAACCCAAAGGGTGTGACAAACTCCTCCTCTTGGGATCCGGTGATGTGTCACTATGGTTTCCCTCCCCTTCAGTGTTAGAGGATATATCATCCCCTGATGTATAACTCAATGGATCAGAGCTTCTTTTCAGAGTTGATTTTGGTCTTTTCCTCTTGGGGGTCAAAGGTTTATTATTAGGGAGCCTGAAAGTAACATTCCTAGAAATATCAAATGGCTTACCCCTTTCATAATCACCTATGTCTCTTTGAAACTTCTTCAATTTTTTATCTTTTAAAACCTGTTCTAACTTTAATAACTCAGTGGTTAACTGATTCACACAAGAAGTGAAGGAACCACAAGATTCAAATTTATTGGCCTCAATACAGATAGTTTCAACTTCTTGAATACCTAGTTTATCCGCACGTTCATAAAAATTGGCCAAAGCATCCACAAAGTTCAAGGATGCTGATTGTTGAATGTGAGTCCATTCATCCATTAGTTGTTCATCAATATTGAGTACCAGGGGTTGTACTTTGACCCTGAGGCCACGTGGTGTTATTTTTTATATTGGTAAGCCTTAAATAGGCATAAATGCCAAACATTGGTCCAAAGACCTTTCATACTTTTGCCTAATTTGGCAAATAATGATACACATAGCTTACCTGGGTCTTGGGTACGCCCCGAAGAATCATTACCCATATCTGTTGTTCCCAAACCAAAAATGATTAGGTCATTCATATCAGAAGCTAAACCTTTAATGAGCGGGGTTAATGCCATATTCCAAAAAACACTTAATACCCAAAAATATATGTAAATATATATATATATATATATATATATATATATATATATATATTATATATATATGTATGTATATAATATATATATATATATATATATATATATATATATATATATCTATATATCTGTATATATATATATTTCCCTACACAAAAGTATAGATGAATCAACAATATTGTCAACAGCAAAGAATGTATAGTTAAATATAGATCTATCAAAAAACACCCTATAAGGCAAAACAGGGGTAAGTCGCACCACAACAAATGTTATTTTATGTCTCAAAATTAAAGACACTAAATCTATTTATACAATAGATTATACAGGTAGACATGAGATAAATTCATGGGCATAATCAAAAAAAACATATATATTAATATGTATATAACAAGATCTCCCAACTATAGGAACCAAAGATACAATGAACAGCCCTTGTGATACGTCAAAAATGACTAGGTAATATCACAATGCTGTGTATCCAACTATTTAAACAACCATGCAGTAGTTATGAAATCCAGAATGACTTAGTATAAATATGCATCTAATAATGATACAATAGCAAGCCCTTGTGGTTATAAAAATCCAAATTTATGCAAAAATATAACCACTTTGCTGCGTATCATACTAGTAAAAACCGTCCCATAAGAGTCAGCCCAATAAAGATTCTATACAATATCATAACCACCTGTATATTCGAAAAAGGGACAACCCCCAAAATTATGCATATAAAGCATAACTTGCACCTTCTTGTTGGTGTGACAACCTCCAGTAAATATAAAATAAATATAAATACACATAAATTGCTGTCAGCAAAAAAGTTGAGACACCCCAAATTGAGGTAAAAAAATGGAATACTGATGAAATACTAATAATATATATATCCCCACTGAATAAGCCCCACATGGGTGTACCCCAGAGGCTATATGTTTAAGTAAAAAAGAATATTAAGGAGACTAGGCCCCCAAGAGAAGAACAGACCAGAATCAATACATCAAAATAATCACCAAAGGGTAATATACAGCATCATACTGAATGTATGAACAGAAATAACAAAAATACTGTGATTACACAGAGACCCAAAAGTAACAATATGTCCACCCAATGAATATTATTTAGTTTTAAACAAAACTAATAACATATTCATAAAAAATTTCTTAAATGGAATAATTCAGACAAGAAAGAGGCCCCCTGTACATCTAAATAAACAAATGACACAATAAATCAAAAAAATGTTGTTCATACGATGGTAACACCATACCCAGTGTATAAATCATATGTAGAAAATGGGTCTGTTTAACATATGAAACACTATCTTTTTATAACAAAAGAAGACAAGGTACAAACCCCATCTATAAATAAATAGCAATGTCAAAACTTGACTAATACTACAAACATAAGTTCCCCAAAAAGGGAGAACCATGACTACAGACTCCGCATGCTCGGTCAGAGTCTGCGTATTAAGTAGTGAAGCACATGAACAACAACCATTTCCCAATCCCTTAGAGGAAACAATCCCCAAATGTAACAACAATTAGATAAAAGTTCAATAAATAGTCCAACAAAATGCCTGACTGGAGAATGGATCGAATAAATCGGGATACCGAAAAGTAGAAACATACAAGTTGGTCCTCAGTAAATGCCCAAAGTCACCTTAAGTCCTGTTTTGTTAAATGAGAAAATGCCCAAATAACTTTCCAAAACACAATCCTGCTTCTTTCAACAATCTCTAACGGCAGATGACAGGCCCCCAACCGGTTTCATGAAAAAATGACCATAGGATCCAAAATCGACAAGCAGAAAAAGCCTTTGTAGTGATTCAGCCAGTCAAATAGTTAAATCCCAAATTGAGTATAAAATCCATCATCTGAACCAGGCCATAGGATCCGAATTTCAAGAAATAATGTTCCCAAATACAAAAGATAAATTGCGATGCATCCACGGTGCATCCATAAATAAGGATCATCAAATGTAGAGTGAAAAACTCCCAAACGACTGCCCAAAATGTACAAATGCTGTGATACATCCCTCTGGAGGGAAGGGAAACCATCAAACCACCAAACGCCAACAGCACCAATGGAAAAGAACCACCAGGAGACAATGTAATGGTGCACACATGGCAACTGCTCAGCTAGAACCTCAATGAAGCAAAAAAATATAGCCAGCAGAAATGGTGATGAATAAAGTAATTTAATGAAAAACAAAGATAGAGGGTAACATTCCCTACTATCTGCAATGTCCAAACCGGTTTCGGCTATATTAGCCTTCTTCAGTGGAAACATCAAATAATCACTAACATCAGTATATATATATCACCACATACAGGCAGTAAATCAATTTCATTAAATTACTTTATTCATCACCATTTCTGCTGGCTATATTATTTTGTTTCATTGAGGTTCCAGCCGAGCAGTTGCCGTTCGTGCACCATTACGTTGTCTCCTCATAAAGATACTATGTCAGCACAGAGTGAATGTTTGTAGCAGCTACTTTTTACATACAGATGTGTATGCTTCAGGCTGAAGCTGCTGCTGCTACAAGTAATAGGCATATGCTAGGGTTATCACCTGTCCCACTTTGCGAGGGACAGTCCCTCTTTGGGCAGTTGTGTCCTGGCAAAAAATATTAAAAATGGCAAATGTCCTGAGATTGTAGGACATAATAATGTCCTATATTTTATATAATAGTTGCATAAAACAGTTATTCTGTATCTAAAATATCAAAATGTTATAAGAAACAGAATAAGCAACTAAAATGCTACAAGAATAAGCTTTTAGTTAGGCAAAAAAGTTAAGTTCTATCCTTTGTACTGACCGTGGGTATGTGTCAGCCTGTAAAATCTGATGTTTGTCCCGAAAATGTCCCACTTTGGCCATTTGAAAAAGTGGCAACCCTAGCATAGGCAGAGAGTCTGAAAATGTACAGGACAACAACATGAGCAGTGATGGGAGAAATATATTACAATATATAATATATTACTGTAATATATTACAATTTCTAGTAACTAGTAATATGACTAGATAATTTTTCAAAATAGTAACTAGTAATAGTAATATATTACTTTTTTAGTAACTAGTAACTTAAATGTGCTTTACTTTTCACTTACTTTTGCTTAAACCAGTGGTTCTCAACGTGGGCAATATCACTCCCTATAAAGTGATGGAAAACTACCAGGGGGCCTATATAGTATGAATAGTAATCAGATGTTAGAAGGTAATAGAGACTTTGAAGTGGCAATTTAAATAAAAATTTGCAACATAATGTTGGCACAACTCATAGCACATAGGATTCACAATAGATCATTAGAATTAATCTGGAGCAAAATTTACTTCATTTTTTAGCACTGCAAGGAGATGAAAGCTAATGATGACCATACTCTGGCCCTGCCCTGGTACTGTGGGACTCTCACCCAGTAAAACAACCCCTAACACTGGGACAATTCTAGCCTGCTAGAGATCATATCATTACCTTGTTATATAATAAAAGGCATTGGTTCTCCATACCACTATCAATTGGAATTGAACTCATGACTCATTGGTTTAACACCCAGCACACCAATCCACTGCACCAAGCAGGATTCTTTGGGTGGATTTATGATCAACCATTTTTTGTCTTGACAATTTTTTGTTATGCTCTATTTAAAATTCTTTTTGGGTTTCGATTTTTAGTTGCTGAAAATAGACAAAACATGATAGGTTTTTATAAGCCTTGTGCTACTGCCTGGTTTGGTTTAATTATTATTTGTGACTGTCTAGCTATGAAGACTGTTCTTCTTCTTCTCCTTTTGGCTGTGCCTTTTAGGGATCACCACAGTGTATCATCAGTCTGCAGATCAAGTGGCAGTAGAGTTTTACATTGTCAAGATGCCAGACCAGCGCCCAACCTTCCTCAGAAGACACATGCACGCACGCACACACACCCACCTAGGGCCAATTTAGAATCTCTAATCCACCTGCAGCATGTCTTGGGAATGTGGGAGGAAAACGAAGCACCCTGAGGAAACCCATGCAAATGCAGGGAGTGTAAATCATAGTTTACCTGCAAAATCACTGCAGTTCATGGCCATGTGTATATAAGTACTGGGCACATGCAAGCAGAGTGCCATTTTGGTTAAGCAGTTGGAGTTAAAGCATGTATGTGTATAGCAGTCAGTCAGTTAGCTAGTTTGTTTAAGTTTTATATTCCAGTCATCCATCCTGATGTGTTTGTGTGTAATAAACAACTTAAACGAACACCCAAGCCTCATCATCTTATTTGAATACACAAGACAAGTGACCTGGTGTCAGAATGGGATCTGAAGTCAAAACTTCTTAAAACCATTAGGCACAGAGTCAGAAATGAAGGAATATACAGCAGTGGCTCAAACAACCTCACAAACAACTCATAAACAGGTCACAAAATATTTCCAGGTATTTAAACTCATTTAAATGATTTTTTCTGCGACAAATATAAAGCAAAGCATTAAAAGTGTTCAAAATGAATTACTGAATAAACGAAATGTTCAAAATTGCGACATATTGATAAAAGTACTTGAAATAATTATGAAAACATTTGAAACAATATCTGAATTGTACAAAATGTTTGAAAAAGAGAAAACAACTGTATTTTTTCACAATGTACTATTTTTTTACATAAACTAACGCTATTTGAACTGTCTAAAGTATGCAAAGTGTTGGAAATGTGTGCAGTATTACAGTACAGTCTTTTCAAAGATGATTTCAGAGTCTGTTGTAGAGTTGAATATAATTACAAGCACCTGGTGTGTGTTTGACATTTATTTGGCAAGGCAGAGGGATTTCACAGGCCTGGCCCGTTTGTGTTTGATAATAATATTGCTGAAAATTGGAGAGTTTTTGAGCAAAAATATGATATTTTCATACTGGCTGCTTTTTCTGATAAAGATGTACATACAAAAGCATTTATTCTGCTCAATTTAGCTGATTCAGAAGCCATCGAGAGAGAACGTTCATTTATGTATGTACCTGCTGTTTATGCAGAGGAGAGTGAAGACTGCCATATTGTGTACAGGCTGAAATGTGGGAAAACCCTGAGTGCTTAAAATGTAAATTTGGAGAAATGTGCAACCCTCAAACAAATATTACAATGGAAAGGCACATATTTTACACAAGAGATCAAAAGCCCGGTGAAACTTTTACAGCATATATATCTGACTTGAGAAACAAGGCAACAATGTGCAGATTTGGTGATCTGAGAGATGAGTTGATAAAAGACAGGCTTGTGTGTGGTTTTAATAATGATGCAGTGAGAAAGACTTTGCTTCAAGACAATGATTTAACTTTAAGGAAAGCCTTAGAGATTTGTCAGATATATGAGCTTACGGAAAAGCATACAAATATACTTGCAAATGAGAAAAACATGCTTGCAGCTTCTGCCAGCACAAATGTTGACAGTATGCAGCACATGGTTAAGAGGTATAGGCCAAAGGGTGTGGCTCCCACAATGGAACACAAGGCACATACAGCAAAACCTAGCAAAACCCATGGTAAACCTCATAATCAACTGTCATAATTGTGGAGGCAGTCACGTAGCTAAATGAGAAAAGTGTTTAGCTTTTGGTCAACAATGCCACAGATGTAAAAAGTGGAATAATTTCAGAAAGCTTTGTAAATCTAAAGAGGCACATTATTTTATTAAGAGACAGCATTCCAAGAAGCAAGTTGATCAAGTAGAAAGCTGTGACTCTACTTTTTATGTTGATGGTGTCTCTGTGCTTGAGGAAAAGGTTACTGCAGTAGATTTGTTGGCGAAGAGCGAAGTATTTTGTACTGTAATGATTAATGGGAGACCTGTAGAGCTCAAAGTTGATAATGGTTCAAAGGCAATGTTATATCAGCAGAAATGTTTGCTAATGTAAACGCTGGTGAAAAACTTGATTTGGCAAAGTGTGTGAAGCTTATCACTTATGGTGGTGAAGAGATTCAAATCAAAGGTTTAATAGTGCTTTCATGCTATTCTGCTGGGAACAGCTATGACTTACAATTTTATGTAGTCAAAAG
Source organism: Protopterus annectens (assembly GCF_019279795.1). NCBI lineage: Eukaryota > Metazoa > Chordata > Ceratodontiformes > Protopteridae > Protopterus > Protopterus annectens. Next base: position 143,213,336 of record NC_056727.1, on the reverse strand, counting down.
ATACGTGCAGTCATTGTTAGGCCTCAAAGATAGTTTGACAATGGGACTGATTTCATTTAATAAGGAAGTCTACCATGTAAGCATCAACAACAATGAATATTTCACACAGAATATTTTTTCTGAATATGCTGATATTTTCAAAGACGAGCTTGGCAAGCTCCCAGTTGTGTACTCCATGAAGTTAAACCATGAGATATGCCAAATTGTCAGACCAGGACGGAAGGTTCCTTTAGCAATGCAAGTCAAAGTAAAACAGTGACAGGCAAAATAGTGCATTTAGGAGTAATTTGACCAGTAGAAGAACCAACTGAATGGATATCCTTCATGGTAGTGGCTGAAAGAAAAGCTCAGATGACATTCGAATATGTATTGATCCATGAGATTTGAACAAAGCACTGAAACGACCTCAACATCCAATACTTACAGTTGAAGAAGTTGCTGCTCTCATGCCAAATTCCACTGTTTTTTCTACCTTAGATACAAAAAGTTCATTTTGGTAGATTTTACTTGATCAAAAACCTTCCTTGCTAACCACTTTCAGTACACCATTTGGAAGGTACAGATTTTTGAGAATGCCATTATGGATACATTCTGCAAGTGAAGTCTTCCAATGTGCAATGGAGCACATTTTTTCTGCTTATCCATGTGCTGTTATAGTGGATGATATTCTTGTAGTAGGCAATGGTGAAATCGAACATGATAGAATCCTCAGGAAAGTCCTAGATCGTGCTCATAAAGTGAATCTTAAACTGAATCCTCAAAAATGTAAATTCAGTCTAAAAGAAGTTACTTTTGTGGGTCATTTGTTTACCAGTTCAGGCTTACAACCAGATCCATCGAAGCAAGCTGCAATTCTTGAGATGCCAACTACAGACAATGCCACATCTTTACGTCATCTTGGCATGGTCAACTATTTGGGCAAGTTCATTGCTGATTTAAGTGAGCTTTCAGCACCACTACAGCAGCTGACATGGAAAAATGTAACTTGGTCCTGGTTGGAACAACACCCAACAGCATTTGATGTCCTGAAATAGAAAATTTCCAGTCCACCCACTATGAGATATTATGATGTTCACAAACCTGTAACTCTTTCTTCTGATGCTTCAAAGTATGGTCTTGGTGCAGTAATTCTTGAAGAGGGTAGCTCAAACTGAGATGCAGTATGCGCAAATTGAAAAAGAGCTTTTGGCAATAGTGTTTGCATGTTCAAAATTCAATGATTATATTTATGGTGAACCTATCCATACTGAAACTGATCACCAACCTCTGGTTACTATTTTGAGAAAACCAATGCACACCGCTCCAGCTGGATTACAACGCATGATGTTAAAATTGCAAAAGTGCAATTTCAATATGGTTTACACAAAAGGCAGACTTCTTTATCTTGCTAATACTTTATCCAGATCACCCAGACAAACCACTGACTAGCATGACAATGAGAAAACTGATTTCAAAGTTACGGAAGTGAGAAATTTTTCTTCCACACATCCTGATGAGCTTGGAAGTAACACGGCTTCCAATCCAATTATCCAGAAGCTGAACCATTTTATCAGTCACAGATGGCAGGCACAACAATCTTGCTTACCACTAGATGTGTAGCAGTATTTTCCTTACAGAGATAAGATTTTGATGGAAGATGGTATCATCATGAAAGGTCCAAAAGTGGTAATTCCAAAATCCTTGTAACAAGAGTATATTAAAATCTTGCATTGAGGTCACCCGGGAACTGATTCTACCAAAAGAAGGGTGACAGGATTAGTATTTTGGCCTTCTATATCAAAAGATATTGTGAAGGAAATCTCAGCTTGTTCAATTTGTAATAGTACTAAACCACACCAACAAAAAGAACCACTTCATCTGAACCAGATTCTTGAACTACCTTGGTCGACAGTAGCCACAGATATTTTCGAATGGAGTGGTCAGCATTATTTGGTATTTCTAGACTCTTATTCAAATTGGTTCAAGACTAACCTACTTCCTAACCTAACTTCAAGTACTGTCATTACGAAACTGAAGAGACATTTTTCTGTCCATGGTAGTTCACACAAAGTTGTTTCTGACAATGTGATCAGTTTACAAGTCAGCAGTTCAAAAAAATTGCTGAAACATGGGACTTTGTTCCTGTTACTAGCAGTTCTAAGTATCAACAATCTAATGTCTTGGCTGAACATGCAGTTTAAAGTGTGAAACAGTTGTTGGAGAAATCCAAGAGATAAAAAACGATATTTTTCTCAATTTGCTTAATCTCATAAATACTCCTCGAAACAATTTACTTGGTTCACCTGCTCAGAAATTGATGTCGAGACAGACCAGAGCTACACTACCAATTAGTAAGAATTTGTTGATTCCAAGTGCTAAAAACAACAAAGCAGTAAAAGCTCAACTAATGAAAAAGTGTTTTTCACAGAAATTCCGTTATGACAAAACCAGCAAACCTCTCAAACCATTAAAAGAAAGAAATATAGTGAGGATGCAGACAGCAAAAGGTTTTGATCAAATAGGACTTGTGAAACATCTATGTGAGAAAATGAAATCGTACATCATTGATTCACAAGGAATGGAATTTAGGTGTAATCGTAAACATTTATTGCTGGCATCCAGGCCATGTTATAGCATCTTGTCTGTAATTGAGACTCTAATTCTCAAAGTATGCTATCGAATGTCCCTGTTCCAGAGAACAATTCATCTTCTGTTCCTGTTCTTGAAAGTGTCCTTGACATTCCTAATGAAGAGCATTCCCCAATAACTGTCCCTGTTGCTAAACCCAGTACTGATTATTACATAACAAGGTCAGGTCGTATCTCGAGACCTAATATATGGCAACCTGGACATGATTGTTATTGTTTATGTGTTTATATAATTTGCATACGTATCTGATTGTCATTTTTCATTTGCATGACAAAATTATCAAAGAGGGAATATGTAGATCATAGTGTGTTTGTTGTACCTTTAAAGCCACTATAGTTCGGGGGCACGTGCATATAAGTACTGAGCGCATGCAATCACAGTGCCATTTTGTGTAAGCAGTCAGAGTGAAAGCTTGTATGTGTGTAGCAGTCAGCCAGTTAGCTAGTTAATTTTAAGTTTTATGTTCCAGTCATCCAAACTGATGTGTTTGTGTGTAATAAACAAACACCCAAGCCTCATTGTCTTATTTGAATACACAAGATAAGCAATAGGGATGACATGCAGACTCTGCACAGAAGGCACCCCAGCATCGAACCAGAGACCCTTTTCCTGTGAGGTGATAATGCTAATTGCTGCACTACTATGCCACCCAGCTATAAAGAGTAATCTGCTGGAGTTTTTCAACTGTTAAATGCTATTCATCATCATTGCAACATTGTGTATCCAACTTTAATAATACACTTATATGCATGTGCTTACTTGTGTGAGTAATCTCAGTATTATAATTGATAACCTATACTTATGTAAAACTAACACATTACTTTAGTTAGTAACTAGTAATAGTAATATATTACTTTTTTAGAAAAGTAATCAGTAATAGTAATATATTACTTTCACTGAAAAGTAAATAGTAATAATAACTTATTATTTTTATAAGTAACTAGCACAACACTGAATAAGAGCAACTGTGGGACCTGTGGCAGCCTTGGTCTACAGCCAGAGCCAGATTGAGGGAACTCATCCCACTGAAAATTAAGGTATGTGTTTGAGGTAAGGATGTTATCCAAAGTATCATTAACAGAGTAAAAGTAACATGCTTGTTCTGTCCTAGAACAAGGTAGGGGGTACAATAACCATTATGTCAACCAACTGGACAACTGCCAAGTCATGTGTTATGCCATGGTAGTCATCTGGAACGTGTGTGCTGGCAACCCTTACCTCTATCACAACTTCCTTATATGTATGTTACTTTTGCAACTATGTTGTTTGTAATATCACTAGCAAACCATTGTGGGCTGCAGGCTGATATTACTGGGCCACATTTGAATTACATACTTCAAAGTCCTCTGGGAATTCATGCTAATGCATAACCTGACATTTTATGCACTTTCTGGTGTTGTAATATGAATAGTTAAAATGTGTTCCTATCTGTAGGCTTTTGACTTCCATTATTTAGAAGCAGACATTCCATCTGCACTGGTTTGGGTGGATAAATAGATGATGAGACAGTCATACATATCACAGTTTATAATGGTGATGTACGCATACATGTATTTTAAATGCTAGACACAGCTGTATTTGAAGTGAGAACCATGTGGACCAAACATTAATGATTTCAAAGCATTTAACAGATTGAGCTACAGTGTTCACTAGTATAACAGGTGTATTTCTACATGTAGTAGATATAATTGCACACTTACCTGCTATTACATACCTCACTTACATCTATTATTATGTGTATGACTTTATAGTGATATATTTCTCTACTAGAGTCCCAGTTAAACTCCTATTTTTCCATTAATGTGTTATCAGATTTGCACAATGCGCAGCATCGAGTAAACATGATTAATGATGAGAAAATGGCAATTACTATGTTTTTCATGAAATACCTGTGGCAATTAATTGGCTGTGTGGCTTAGCAGGTTGATGCACAGGTCTTCAAGTGAAATGGTCCTTGGTTCGAAAGAGGGTGCAGGTGTGCTTTTTTTGACCAGATTATTATGCTTTCAAATACATATAATAATACAACACCATTTAGCATAGCTTAGCATTGTACAAAAATTCTTTAAAGAAAAAAAATGGGGGGATAGGAGAGTGGTGAAATGGGATGCAAGCAGAGGGAAAAACATAGTGAAAAGCAGGTAGGTATGTGCAGGAAGGCTGTAGGAAAGAACCATATCTATCCATTTCTTCAACAGCAACACCTGTGCACTTGAAAAGATTTGGACTGTCACCCCCAGGGAGAAGGGTGACACAACATAAGCATGTTGTCAAACCAATTGGAACAAATTGTGTCCAGTGGACATGTGTGTAAAATGGAGAGCTATGTATGGGACAATATTTTGGGGGGAGACAGGTGCCTTTTTTTTAAGGTGAAAGTGGAATGGTGGAGGAGGGACATAGGTATGTGTCTGGGAAGGTAAGTTGGGAAGGTGAGGAAGCATTTGCAGACAGACAAGACAGCAGACAGGGTTGGTGTGGGACACAAGAGGGAGGTTAATCCCTTAGTTGGGGAGGGTGTTGTGGGATCCCAGTCCCATGAACTTCAGACATGGTAGCAGTATGACTCAAGTCCTCACCCATGGGAATGTCAGCATTGCTTCTTCACTGCTTCTGTGGAGGCAGTGGTTGACACTGACACCTGAGGAGAGAGTTCCCCACCAGGATGGACAGCATGCTCTCCATCCAGCGTAGGTGTGCACCAACAGTTTTGTGCACAAGCCTATGCACCATGCCTGGCAGTTGCTCATGGTGACAAAAGCATCCCCTCCACCTCCACTCCCAGAGGGAGTTACACCCTCAGCCTGTTGGATGGAACTACCTGATGGAGCAGGCAGTGCAGGGGCAGCAGAGGGGGTGCCACTAGGCTGAGGCCCAGATGTGCTGGGCCCTGGTGCCTTGGCCAGGGGAGCCAAGGTAGGTTGATCACAAGGAACTGGCCTAGCTCGTTGCACTGTGGTAAACAAAATATAAACATAAAGGAAAAATAAATGTAACCCAAACAAATGTAATTAATAACATAAGAGAAAACAATAAAGAGTAATGGAAACAAATTAAAAATAATATAATGAGGAACACAACAATACATAATGTAAATGAAAGATTGTTTAACAGCAAAGCAATATTAAATTATAGATAAGGCCAACATAAGAGGTAATAAATAATATGATATCAAATGATAATAATGAATATATATTGATTAAATAAATAAAAGAAGAGAAGTGGTGAGGTGAGAGAAAAAAGAAGAACATTAGTAACTTCACAGATAATATAACTAAACATACTACAGCTACATACTTTTAAATATGTTAGATTTCACTTGTGAGATCACTGACTGCTATGCCATTTATTATTTGAAATGCTACCCTGTTCCTTACACACACACACACACACACACACACACACACACACACACACACACACACACACACACACACACACACACGCTATAGTACAGATCATAATGCATCCAGCAATCATTCAGTGTTGCTTGTATTCTTATATTGTATATTTGATATTCCATGTATACCTCTCAACTTCTAAGCATGGGACATTATGGGCCAAGCCATACATAATGGTGGTACAAAGGCACAATGACAGGGAACATTCTTACATAGTGTGCTCATACTGTTGTGATAACAGATTTGCCATTCAATTACATTTATAGTGATGTAATATATCTGCAAATCAGAGGACCAGACATATGGAGCAATATTCAGTACATTCTGCAAAAATTGTGACAATTGAGAGGTATGGTCATGTACACTGATTATACTTGATAGCTGGACAGTCATGGCACAGGTCTATGGGTGTGCACTTCACATGCATGCATAGTTATGTTTTATTTATTACATGCCAATACAGTATTGAATACTGCAGAATTTCTCAGTTGGCTGCTTTGGGATTAGAACCCACAAACAGTGACTACAGGAATACTGAACATTTTATTTGAAACAATAAATTATGAGAGCACAGTCTCCTTTTACACTTTATTGATTCATGTTGTTTCAAATCTTGCATTTACACACATGGATAGCTATATAGGAGTTCTGTTAACTTACTTGTTTACCCTATTCATTTATTGACTGCAACTTATAGCAGATTTCATTAAAATGATCAGAACACAACACTGAGTCTTAATCTGTGTATTGCACAACATTTATTATTACATGCTAAAACAGTATTGACTACTGCATATTTCTCAGATTTCGCAGTTGACTGGAGTCAGATTAGAACCCACAAGCAGTGACTACAAGAATACTGGACATTGTATTTGAAAAAATAAAATATCCAAGCACCATCTCCTTTTACACTTTATTGATTCATATTGTTTCAAATATTGCATTTACACATGTGGATAACTGTCTAGGACTTCTGTTAACTTACACATTTACCCTATTCATTTATAGAATGCAATCTACAGCATATTTCAGACAATGAGCAGACCATAACATTGACTCTTAATCTGGGTATACCACAACATTAACTAATGGTTGGAAGCTATGCTACACAGTACTGCATGCTTACTTGTTTTAACTAGCTTTACCAGTTCAGATATGCACTGACACATTAATAAAACTCTATGATGTACCAGGTATTTCATACATGACTGTTAAGAATGCAATATCTGTATTTACTTTAGTTTATTATTAAGTTATGCATTAAGTTATTACTTTATTGATTTTCTTGCAAACCATGAGGGTGGCCTAATGGTTGTGTTTGCCTTACAAACACAAGGTGCAGTGTTTGAATCTCACAAGGGATAATTGGCTAAGCTTAAAATGGCTCGCAAGGGCAGTTAGCTTAGTATTAATCTATGCTGGCGATATGCCATGCATGAGACTGGGCATTGTAAGCCCTGTCATCTGCAGCTGTGGTAGGAGAAGGAAACCATTATGCATACCAGTTCTGCACAGATTCCGCTTACATATTTATAAATTACTAGAAAACATATTTACATATCTGTGGGGTGCACCCATCCTGTGCTTCTTGGATCCAGGTATCCTAGGTTCCCTTCTTCCTTCGATGCAGGTCATCATAATGGTGATGACACTGCTCACCAGTGTGGGAGATAACACTTTCACTGGTCAGGTCACTGGCCAAACTATCCCAGGCCTCAGACGTACATTCTGAGCCCTGGTAGTCAGCCTGCAGCAGCTGGGGTCCTAGCATTCTACCAGGAGTCCAATGAAAACCCTGGACTCCTGCACACCCAACCGTTGTGCCCTAAATCATACACCTTCCCATACGACAGCAGCCATACTCACAGTCAAGGTCAGGGTCCAAGGACTAATGTGAAATTGTAATTTATTGCCCTTTAAATAGGCTGGATTCCTGCCATTGTACTTCATACTGTAACTTTCAAAAACACACCACATGGCTTAGCATCGCACAAACTTGCACAACCCATGTTTAAACAAAGCTTAGCAACTCGCAAACATGAAAAGACTGTTGACAATGTTTAAGCAATGCTTAGCACTGTGCACCTTTTCTAAATGTGATAATTATTGATTTTAAAGTCAACCGATGTTTCAGTCACCTGACACATTTTCACAGCAGTATATGTAAAAGGTATTCCTGCCCAGGGCTCAAACCTGGGACCTACTACATTGTAGGTTATGATTCAACCTAGTTAGCCACTGGGATAGTGAAAGGAACTCATAATATCTTCACATATATTGTGAAGCTGCCTGAAAGTGTAGTGCAGCATCATTATGCAGGTTTGTCTGTTGCTAAGTACCACAGAGCTACACCAATTAAATGCATCTGTTTTTTTTTATTTAGTTGTCTAGTGGATGTTTGATGTATGGGTGCACAAAGCTAAGCATAGCTAAATAACGCAGTGCATCACAGAAACAAGAACATGAAAATAAAAAAAATTAAATGCATACGGTTTCTATTTTTAGATGTTTAGAGTATGTCTGATGTATGGGTGCACAAAGCTAAGCCTAGCTAAATATTGCACCACACTGCACAAACAAGCACATGAATGTAAAAAAATTTAAAAATAAATCCAATGTACTGAAACAAAATTTCTTCTAGACCTTTCAGTCAAGGTTAATGGGCCAAAAGGTATCGGGTGTGCCGTCAATCTTACACTAATTCAATATCTGTGTTGCTGTGACCTCCCTTAGGTGCACACCACAATTAATTTGTATGGCACACTGCTGATGGAGAATTATGACCATGTACACAGATACATTCCATGTAAGCTCTACACAGAGCCTACATGAATCCTGGGGAGTAATTATTTACAAAATGATGGTAACATCTCTTTTGCTGAACAAAACATGTTTGCTTGTTAGTTAAATCTCAACTACTTGGGAAATTCAGAAATTTGGATCTTCTAGGTTTAGGTAACCATCATCCTGAGAATGAAGGCAGATGGTTAGGTGCACAAATTTTGTTCAAAATATAATTCCCTTAATCCTAGAATATACAGTGAACCTAACTCTTATGTGGAAAAAAAGATCTCTCAACTTTTGTATCCGATAGATGGCTCTTGAGTTGTTAAAGGCCAGTCTCCTGATGGAAGATGCCACTAATGACAAAAACACTCCAGTATCTATCTTCACACACTCTGCTTTCAGTGAATATCTAAGACTAGAACTTACCTGAGAAAATATGTTTGCTGTCTGTTTTCCCACCTACCACATATGAACAACAAATACATTATGGACAACATGTATTCTTCAGCTACTGACCCGACAGGTCCTCTGGCTTTATCACAAAATACTTTTTATCAGCTGTATGCTGCTAATGTTTCCACTCAGAGTAAGTGTGAGGTATCTTATGTGGATATCAGTGTGAATTCAAAGGGAATATAGGAAATGGAGAGCAGGGTAGCTACTTCTGGGATCTTGTCAAAGCCAGCAGGTTGAATAGAAGACATACAAACGTACATGGGGCATGCAGGCTTATCATCTAACTTAATCAGAGGATAAAAGTTACATCCTGAATGAAATGCCTGCACAATCAAATATCAATAACATTTGCAGCTGACACGCATGATGCAGCAATCACATCTAAGACTTGTTGATCTTGGTGGGCCTAAAAGACTCTGGGTAAAAATATAATTTTGCTTGTTCATAACCTTGCCGGTGATATAAATAGGACCTGCTGGAGAGACAGATATGTATCCCACAGACTACCCCATCTACAGAACAGGCTCCCTATCTATGCGAAGCAGAGTTCCTCCCTAACCTAATTCAAGTGCAACTTGAACAATTGGATAGGGAACAGGAAATTCATCACTGGTTTGGAACCTATGTCTCTAATGGGCACAGGCGATCTGTAAATGTTTCATCTCCCAGGCCCCTCCTTGTAAATGTTTCATCTCCCAAACTCCTGCTTACACTCATCAATGGTATCAGAACTTGTCAGAGATTTGGGATGCATGGCTAGGCATAAAAAGGCCCTTGTGGTCGTTAACCTAGTAAACACCTATGAACCTATACATGTGTGTGTGTGTGTGTGTGTGTGTGTGTGTGTGTGTGTGTGTGTGTGTGTGTGTGTGTGTGTGTGTGTGTGTGTGTGTTAAGTAACGGTCAAGTGCATTTCATCAAATTAAGAGGCATGTGCTTAGATTTCTAGGTAGATATCAAGTAGAAAATGTGATCCATCAGAAGTAAAAAAGTGGCATCTAGATATGTACACTATTTAAAGGCACTCTAGGGGAGAAATACATTTAGCTGTCACTCTCTTAATAACCAAGTGTAAGGTTTGATTTGAGTCACCCTTCAAGTTATGCTGATCTTTTGCTGACAAAGTACATGAAGAAGGTGGAATTTTATTACTAACATTTAAGAGTACCCTGAAGAATCTAATCTTAGGCTTAGATTAAGATCACAGCTGTGATTTGCCTCCCCATTACAGTAAATTCATACCCACTGCAAACAATTTCACTCAGTGCATTATCTGCATAATACTGAAAGTGACTTCAACACAAGTGTAAAGTCTGTTATGGGTCATAATAACACTAATAGTGAAGTGCACTTGAAGCCCAAAAAATTCTGCAACAGGTACAAAAGATTTTGATTTAATTATGCATGGCAGACTATATTCAGAGAACCAAGGCTATATTTTACTACCACATGAAAGGCGCATGGAAGTAGACCGGGTTTTTGATAATCTGCAATTCCTTGGTTGATATCTTGGAATCAATCCAAGTTCCAGCTCATCCATTTCACAAACCATTAAGCAATTTGGACAGAAGTAAACCTCAATTCAAGAAGCAAAAAGAAACCCCCCACCCCCTGGAGAGCAGACTATTCCTTAAGATCAAGAGTAATAAGTGGTAAGGCACTTTTTAGGCTGAAATCCATTAGACTATGTACCATGAAGAGTATATTTAGAATGCTTAGAATAGACCCTGCTTTCCTGTTATCAGACAGCCAAAAAAGTTTTACTCAAGAAGAAAGATGACATAGAAGTTTATCACAGTTCTCAACAGTCCCAGGTTTTGAAGAACATTCAAGATTTTACTTCATATTGTTGTAACATCCCTTGATAAAATGTTTAATTTTTGTTTAGATAACTGATAACTAGTCAGTAATGCCAGGCATTAGATAAAATGCTTGTTGATGCAAAATCACTCATTCTCTTAGGTTTTTAAGCAAATTATAATAATATTTAAAAACTGTCCCTAATTTTCATATTTTTGTCTCCCATTATGTTTTTCTTGATACAAGAAACCATGTACTATGAAAATGATACGTTGAAAATGAAAGTAAAGAGTTATAGGATATGGGTCGTAATACTAGATTTAGTGATAAAAATGTTTTGCTTCATTATAAGACCTATTATTTAAAAAATGAGTAGTGACCTGTTCTTGGGCTCTGAGGAATGACCCCTAAAGGCTATTAATATATGATTCATGTTGTTGTAACATCCCTTGATAGAATGTTTAATTTTTGATTAGATAACTGATAATTAGTCAGTAATGCCAGGCATTAGTGACTAATTATTGTGATAAACTTTTGTGTCTTCATCTTTCTTCTTGAGTAAATCTTTTTTGGCTATTTGATAACAGGAAAACAGGGACTATTCTAAGCATTCTAAACATTTTCAGGTGTACTCTCCAGTCCAACTGGTGAATCTGGTCATTTTGAGGCAATGATACAACTGCCTCATGTACACAGACAACCCTCTCCTCCTACCACCAAACACTAATACATGTGAGAGATGCAATTATACAGCCAAATTGGAGGCTAAGCTCTCTCAACCCAAGACTGCATCAGACAGTCAAGAGGAGAAGGGAAATACTTGCATCACACACCAGTCTTACATAGGCCCATTAAACCAGCACCGGCAAAAAACACACATAAATACATGAAAACATACTCGGAGGCTCTAAATAAAAATCTGCAAAAGCAACAGAGACCTCCAAAGCAGACATCCAAGCAACCTCCACCTACCAACACAAACCATGAAACATACTTCTCAAAACCAGTGTGCCATGCAATCACAACCCTAAAGGCAAAATAACATACCCAGTACACTAGTAATAGGTGGCTCTTGTCAGGCACACTGACGTCCCACTCACTAGGCTGAACAAGGAGAAGGTTACTGTTAGTTGCCTGTCGGGTGCCAGGATCCGCCATACTCAGGTCACTCCAAAACAAGTACAAATATGACTCTGTCATTGTCCATGTTGATGTGAATGACCTGAGCCATACCTCCCTGGACTACATGAAAAGAGACATGTAAGAGCTCCCTGATCACATAGCCCAGGACAGTATGACTCTGACCCTGAGTAGCATCCTGCCCTCACCAAGAAGGATACCATGTTATAAAGAAAAAAATATCAATTTCAACAATTGGCTAAGTTTCTGGTGTCATTCAAAGGGGATCCAGTGTCTGTCCGCCTGGGATGACATGCTCGACAAGCCACGCTGTGTCGCTAGAGATGGCTTGCACCTGTCACCCTTAGGCTTTCGAATACTAGCCAAAGCTCTTGCCACCCCCACAGTGACTTTTTTTAGGCAAGGCTCAAAAGACAAACCCACCACCGTAAATAACACAAGTAAGAAAAAACTGAGGGTAATGCTACTCAATGCCAGAAGTCTAAACCTCAAAATGCACGCACTCAAGGCACTCTTCAGTATGGAGAAAATCGATATATGTGCAGTAACAAAAACCTGGTTTAAGGCTCCAGAGAGCAGCACAGCACTACCAGGCTACAACTCATACCATACATTTCGGCCACAGAACCCAGACCGAAATACAAAAGGTGGTGGCATATCCATATTCATCAAGGATACCCACACCTCCAGGTTTATGGCACAGCACAATGCTTCAGAGATCATCCACATGCAACTAACAATGGGCAAACCTGCAATTCAAATTGTAGCTTGCTACAGATCACCCCCCATGTCCCAGGACCCCCATTCTGTATTTCTGGAAACACTGGGAAACAATAAAGATCCTACCAAACACCCTAATATTAGGTGATTTAAATTACCCAAACATTAACTACTCAAGTACTAACTCCCTTGCCCAACATTTCCTAGAATTTATAAAGTCAAACAGCCTGGATCAACTGGTCAACACTCCCACCAGAGGTGGCAACATATTGGACCTGGTCATCTGCAACATGGGTGACTGGTGTTCCACATCGGAGGTCAACCCCTTGCTGGTTAGATCTGACCATAAAAAAATCACTCTAGATATCCACATTTCACCCCCACCCCCGGTCAAGGAAACCACTGTGAAAAACTTTTCAAAAGCAAACTTCACGTTACTTAAGACCAAGGTGGAAAGTTTCAAAGCCCCCATGTTAAAGGATAACGCTTGTCCAAGCTGCAAAATCCTTTATTAATGCATTCTACGGGCACCTACAAGAAAGCATGGATTGTGCTATCCCAAGCAAAACCAAGACTCACTCCTCCAAGAAAAGGAAACCAGTTTGGTGGACTCCTGCCATAAACAAGCTATACAACAGAAGGAGGAAACTAGTACAGAAAAGTGCAAAATCCCAAAAAGAGAAGACATCCCTGATCAGTATCAGCAAGAAACTATGATCCCTCATAAAATCATTCAAGGCTAGCTTTGAAAGAAAAATTGCCAAGGACTCCAGAGATAACCACAAGGCATTCTTTAGCTATGTCAAGAATCTAAGTGGCAATGCTCAGATCTGCTCGGAGTTAGTGCAGAATGGCACAAAATACACTGAACCAACCGATATTGCCAACATCCTGGCAGACAGGTTCAGTGCAAACTTCACCCCCTTCTCACCCCCAAAAGGGCCCATGACCATACCAGAAGAATGTAGAGCCCCTGCAATCACAGACACTCAGGTTAAAACAGCCCTCTCCAAAGCCAAAAACACAGCATCAATGGGACCATACGGTCTCCCAGGCTGCATCCTATACAAGCTCAAAGATGAACTAACCCCTCACCTAAACACATTGTTCAAACTCAGCCTCTCCACAGGCTATGTACCCAAAGAGTGGCGCACAGCAATGGTTATTTTGCTCCACAAAGGTGGAGCCACAACAGACCCCAGGAACTATCACCCTATAAGCCTGACTAGCTTGTTCTGCAAGGCTATGGAGTGCATCATCATGGAACTCATTAACAAAGACATTGGTAACCTCCAAACACTGGACCCTACCCAGTTCGGCTTTGTTAAGGGTAGATCATGCCTCCTAAACCTAGTGGACTTCTTTGAGTCAGTTGCCAAGGTGATAGATGAGGGAAAGGTGGTACACACAGCCTACCTAGACCTTGCAAATGCCTTTGACACCATTTCTCATTCTGGTATTATTGGCAAGCTCACCAGCCTAAGCATACACCCCTATGTCACAAGATGGGTTACCAACTGGCTCATGGACAGAACCCACATGGTGAGAGTTGAGGAAGCTAGGTCCAACTCTAAACTGGTTACAAGTGGCATTCCCCAGGGCTCAGTCCTAGGACCCCTCCTGTTCAGCATATATGTCTCAGAGGACAGGAAAGCACAGGAGTACTATGGCTGACCAAGTTCACAGATGACTGCAAACTAGGGGCTATAATTGACTCTCCGGGTGACACAGACATCCTCCAAAAGGGTCTCACTGAGACGAATACCTGGTGTCAAAATCATGGCCTCAAGCTAAAAAGTGCATAGTCATCCCCTTTAGAAAAAACAAAGTGCCCACAAACTACCACATAGGAGGTAGTCCCCTAAATATGGAAGACATAATAAGGGATCTGGGGACCCAAGTAGATAGTAATCTCTCCTTTGATAATCACATTGCCAAAGTGGTTAGAAAATCCTTCTATGTGGCCCACCTAATCACAAAAGGGTTTACATCCAGATCAAAAGAGGTCATTGTGCCCCTTTACTCATCATTAATCAGACCCATCATAGTGTACAATGCCCCATTTGGGATGTACCTTACAAGGCACCTGCAACAGCTGGAAAGACCACAGAAGTACCTCACCAAGAGGATCACTCACCTCAAACAGATGCCCTATGCAGCTCGACTGAAAAAACTCCAGCTGTACTCGGTTGCATTCCACCTATTCAGAGGTGATCTCTGCCTGACATACAAGGCCATGTCCAACCCAGAATTGATGGATATGCTCCACCTAAAGAAAACCATATCCCCTCGAGCCACACGCTCTAGGGATCGAAACCTCAACACAACAATAAATAGGACGTGCTGGAGAGATAGATTCCTGTCCCAGAGACTTCCCATGCTTTGGAACAAGATTCCAATCTACATTAGGCAGAGCTCCTCACTAACACTATTCAAGAGAAACCTTGTTGAGTGGATGGGAAACAGAAAGTTTACCCTGGGGATCACTTCAGTGGCTCTGCTGGACAGCGGCACAGGGAACTAATCTAAGTGGGTGGCAAAAGCCAACACATTCTGGCTAGGATTATAAATGCCTTCAGGCAGATAGCCTAGTACCTACCTATGAACCTATGAAGCTATGCTTTAAAATAAAAGGGAGAGAAGAACAAGCTATTATGAGCTTACAATGATGGCAGGGGTCTGATTATTTCTAATTCTAATGAGACAAACCAACCATTTGCCAGGTTTTATGAAGCTTTTATGATTTAAAGATTAAGGATGATGTGGGCTATGGAAGCAGGGTGTAGGAGATGCTCAAAAGGGCAAAGTTACTGAAAGAAAAGGATAAATGTTTGCACCATTTCATTGTGTTCCATTGGGTTTCAGGATATGAAAACATAATTTCAAGTTTCCATAAAAGGGAAGTCTGCTGGTTGAATGCAATTAAAGTTGAAAGTTGAAATATATGAGTATCTAAATGATATTCACTTCGAGCATGATAACCTTATTTAGTAGCAATCTGACAAATAGGGTGTATAGAGTCATCTAATGTCCCCAACATTTTTGTTATTACAAAAACTGAAAAGGACGAGCTGGTCATCTTGAATTATAGCTCAACTACCCTCATCAACATGGACACTATGATAGATGTGTAAATTATTAACTAATTATTATACCTGGATGTTATGATACTTGTGTAAATTATTAATTAATTATTATAGCTCCACTATGCTCATCGACATGGACAATGGGATGCGTGTTTAAATTATTAATTATTATAGCTCAACTACCCTCATCAACATGGACATTGTGATACATGTGTAAATTATTAATTTATTATTTTAGCTCCACTACCCTCATCAACATGGACATTATAATACTTGTGTAAATTATTAATTAATTATTATAACTCCACTATGCTTATCAACATGGACATTATGATAAATGTGTAAATTACTAATTCATTACTTTAGCTCCACTACCCTCATCAACAAGGACATTGTGATATGTGTGCAAATTCTTAATTAATTATTATAACTCCACTACCTTTATCAACAAGGACATCGTGATACATCTGTAAATTATTAAGTAATTATTATAGCTCCACTACCCTTATCAACATGGACATCTTGATATGTGTAAATTAATAATTTATTAGTATAGCTCCACTACCCTCATCAACATGGACATTATGATACATGTGTAAATTATTAACTAATTATTATAGTTCCACTACCCTTATCAACATCGACATTATGATACATGTGTAAATTATTAATTAATTATTATAGCTCCACTATGCTTATCAACATGGACATTATGATACATGTGTAAATTATCAATTATAGCTCTACTAACCTTGTAAACATGGAAGTATTGATATTGATACTTGTGTAAATTATTAATTATTATAGCTCCACTACCCTCATCAACATGGACATTGAGATACATGTGTAAATTATTAATTAATTATTATAACTCCACGATGCTCAACATGGACATTGTGATACATGTATAAATTATTAATTAATTATTATAGCTTCACTAACCTCATCAACAAAGGCATTATGATACATGTGTAAATTATTAATTAATTATTATAGCTCCACTACTCTCAACAGCATGGACATTGTGATAGATGTGTAAATTCTGGCAAAAGGCTTTCAACCATTTCTCTGTAATAAAATGAGGGTGGTGGTTTGTCTCTTACAATTGTAGTGTGAGTCATCTTAGAACATTATCCTAATCAATTCAGGAGAGACTAGACCCATCAAATGAGGTCTTTTGTTTGATTTACATCCAGTAAGATCTTAAACATGTGATTTCCAGGATGTATTTTTTTTGGGGTAACAGCTAAGGTTTATATGGTGCTCTAAGGGCTACAGATTTATCTTTAAGGTTTCATTTAGAGAAAGTACACATCATTGTTACTCATTGCTCCCATCTTTTTTCTAGCAGCCATAGAGATATTTCTCAGGGTTGTTGCTTTAAGTGAATTAAGTATGGGGAGGAAAAGTCTTAACAGTAAAATAAGAGTACTGATTTTTGATCATGGCAGCTTGCTTTTGACCTGTAACTCAGTGCTGGGTGTACTGAGTATGAATTTTGCCAGTAAAGCTGGTTTATAATAATTTGAGGAAGGTTGGAGTTTGAATGTACCAATATGGTTCCTGAATATTTGGGGCCATTTTTACATGGAGTCTACGAAGATGTTAGAGCTGAGTTTTCAGATTTGGAATACATTATTCTTTTGATGTCATGTTTGACAAAATTTCACTTGTCCTTGCCCTGGATAAAACAAGAATAGTGAAGTATCTGCCTCCTTAACATACCATGTTTTATGACATATGCTTATCTACCAAAATATTGGTCTGTCATTTTATTTGGGGGTGCAGGCATAAGAAGGGAATCTGTCATATCTTTGTTACTTCTTGTGAAAGGACAGTCTTAGGCATCCCAGATTCTAGCAATAATGCATCTATTTTTTGTTTTTGTTACATCCTCTCCTTAAGGAACGGAGTCCCTCACCTCCATTTTGAGCTCCACAAGAAGCATGAAGCTTTACCAGAAACCTGGCACAACATTATATACTCGGGCATACTAGTCACATATTATACCTCAGACTGGTCCAGTCCAGCACAAGTTAGAAGTACATTACTGCATTTCTGATGTAACTTTGAACTTAATATAGGGCCCGTAAGGGTTGGTGGAGAGACTAGGAAGGGGAAAGGATTCCTACTTTAGATAACAGCCGAGAAGTTATGGGTCAAAAGAAAATCCTAGTTTCTTTCAGGTATTTGCAAAGTTCTTATAGCTTGCTTGTTACGAGTCACTGTGGATATCAATAGCCAAGATAAGTTACTAAATCCTCATTGTTATCAGTTTATGAACTTAGTCAAGATTCTCCTTTTAGGCACTGTTCATGAATTCCTTCCTGAAGTACATCAGTTAGGACTGGTGAAGGCTGAACACATATGCAAAATTCTGCAGAGGGGATGGTACAAACCATGGTGCAGATTGTATGGAATTGTATTCACTAGTGTACAATTCTGTGCGTCCTATACCAACAGCAGTATTTATTACAGTACATGTTGAGAATAAAAATATACAATTGTGATTTAAGATAACAATACTCTTTGTGCATGAGGATTATTGGAGTCAGCAGAAGAGGTGCAGGAGGAGTTTATTGAGTAAATTGATTGCATGGATTGTAATGGGTAGGTGGCTGACTTTCCTTATAAATTTGGGGGTTTTGGTAAGACATCCTTTATGGGAGATGGAAATGGAGCTGCTCTCTGATGTGACAGGGATTACTTTCATTTGTGGTGCTAAAGTGTGATTCACTGCCTCACATTTAACTATTCAGAGCTTATCAGCAAAAGGGAGGTTTGAGTTTTATAGGTGGATATAGCTATATAGCTGCACATCACATCACAGTGGAAAATTCAGCAGCCTTGTCACTGATTGGGGGCAAGCACTGCACTGAAAAGGAAGCTATGTAGGCAAAATGCTTTGCTCAGTGTCATGAGACTTCTGAATCAGGAGTTGGCTCATTTGTGTGTGTCTGAAGGATTTAGATGGAAATTGGCTTGAATGTCAAGGAACTGGATATTGGAACAGAATTCATAATTGGTAAATGTGACATACCTAATGAATATAGTCAAGTAAACACCACTTAGATGTTAGCTTGGTGGAATATGTCTACATCTGCCTTGAGGATATGTTCTGTTGACAACTGTTTAACCTTATTATATTGAGTGTGTTCCTTGTTCATGTAATTATGTTGCCTAGCAAAGTATTTCTTGTCTAATGGTTATTATTTGAAAATGTTTGTTGTCAAAGAAAGCTTTTTTTTCTCTCCAAAAGACAATAAGAATATTTACATTGTGAATACATACATGTAATTTTTTGACAAGAACATTAAGAAAAGACTGGAAACAACTATTTAATATGAACTAGACACAACCTGCTAACACATGAGGTAGAGCAAATAATAAAGCAGAAGCTCTGTATGATTTCCAAATGTAAATATATGTATATAAACTGTTGTGTGCATTTAGCCGTGCCGTATATTTACTTGTTCATGCAGTTACTGAAAAAAGAGCACACAAAAATCTATTGAATCCCAGACTAAAAAGGCCAATTTGTGTAAAATTAAGAGAGTTTTATAGCCACCATGTAGCACAATACCGTCTTGCTATGGAAATCATTAGATGTGGAATCTTCTGCAGAACTGCAGCTTCTGGATAACCTAGAAAACTAGAATCCTTTATGGTGAAATTCCTAACAAAAAAATGAGAATTAACATCATAATAGCAGTCATTTTTAACTTTACATACTGTTCATCTACTTGTTTTTCTAATGTAAAAATGGCCAGTAGAGAACATGGGGGTAAATCAGATAACTGTTACAGCAACATTAACATCTGATATTTCTAACTTAGTGCATCACACTTATACCACCACAGATGACTACCTTCCTTGTATGTTGACAACATGGCAGTAATACAAGCTAGTATACTCATTTGTAAAATAAATGTGCAAAATTACATCTGAATTAGCAATAGAATCTGTTAATGTATCAACAGATAAAGCTTGGGTGTCAGTCCAGCAGCATAGAGGGATAAAGGCCAGAGTACAGTCCAGTCAACCTGGGTTTGATTAGTATCTCAGGTGACTGACTTGGCAGCAGAGAAGGTTTAAGTTCGCCCATCCCAGAGGTATAATGGAGACTGCCGATGCCACATTATTAATGTGTGGCTCATAAGAGGTGTATGAGTGGTGGGCATGGCTAAGATGCTGTGGTGGAGTAGTGATAGGTTGCATGCCACTATTGCATCTCCCTGCTACTTGGGCATTACTACACAGTTGTGTTGGGAGGGGGGATTGGGAGGTAGGGCATAAATAGAAAAAAAACTTAGTGGAATGGTGACAGGCAAGGCTCCCATGATACCCTTAAGCTCTATGAACAGTCCTGGCTAATAGAAGAAAGTCTGACGGATGAGGAATAGCTGGCTAACAGACACTGGATTCTGCACTGGGTAGAATTGTTTTAGGATGACTCTGGGGCCAGGAACAATGGCTATTAAGTCATAAGCTCTTGTATATTTTCTATTAAAACTGGTTGAAAAATATCTTATGTAGTAAAATAGTTAATGGGTAATCTTGTGATGATTTTATCTTAGCAATGATGACCCTCAAAAATAAGGCAGAGTCAGCAAGTCATAAAAAGCTGATTAGGACTTGGTGAATGCCCAAACATGTTCTTGTTAGCAAAGCAGTACCTCTCCTTAAAAACAGATCTGGCTATTATTGAAAAGGAAGCTGAACCAGGCTGTAGAGTCAGCTGTATCTACCATCCAGAAAATAGGAATTCTTAGAGAAAGAAGGATTATTCAAAATATGGAACCATTCCATTAAAAATGCAATTAAAATACAAGAGATTTCAAATACAGGATATTCTTCACTAAACTTAACTAAAAATAAAGTGAAATAAAAATAAGTAAATTAATAAATAACGTGATACCTCTTTTCCCAAGATGCTTTGAACTTTCCTTAGCATGCAAATAATGCAAAGCTGTATTGGTGGGACAATGTGCTGGAATATATCTCCCTTGAATATTGCTTACTTATATTGCATCTGGTCTAACCTAATCCATTCCATTTAGCTACGGGTTACAGTTCAATCAAAACAAAGTAAAATATCAATGTCTGTTTCTCATAATGCTGAAGATGCTAAGTCAAATAGCAAGTGTGATGATGATTTGGAAATATTGAACAAGCCATCTATTAAACATACTGTGGCCTGTCTACACATGCCAGTGAGTTGTGACTTTCTTTCCGTGTCTTGATATTTGAACGAAACAAAATAAAACTGCAGCAGGGATGATTGCTGCAGTTCATCAAATTTTCATCATCAGGAGAAAAATAATTCAGGAAGCTATACTTG
The DNA here is from genome assembly GCF_019279795.1 of Protopterus annectens. Classification (NCBI taxonomy): domain Eukaryota; kingdom Metazoa; phylum Chordata; order Ceratodontiformes; family Protopteridae; genus Protopterus; species Protopterus annectens. Next base: position 143,191,977 of record NC_056727.1, on the reverse strand, counting down.
ACTAGACAAATATGAATATATGAAAATTTGGAGTGCAGTAGGTTTAGACAATTGCAATGATAAAAATTATAAGTACTCTGGTCTTTTGTCCATTTTACTTGCAAATGTACTGAGTTAGGTGTTTTTATACCATCCAAACTTCTTTCTTTTAAGATTTGACTCCTGTCCGAATGTGTGATAGCACCTGTTTATGTCAATAATATTATTCAAACATTAACATATTTCTCACAAGTATAAAATATGAACAGTGCATACCTGCCTTATACTGAAAAAAAAACAAAAAAGAAGCCTTCTAGCATCTATAAGACAATGAGCAAAATGTATATTGAGACCATGATTGGAGAAAAACTGTTCTCCAGAACGGTGTTGATGTACAGGTAATGCTCAGTAAAAAACAAAAAACAGATTTCCACTTCAGAGTGGCATATTAAGCTGCCTTGAAGCAGGGACTGAACAAAGCAAATGGCCACCATTTTTACTCTCACTAAACATGGCTATGCTTTTAGTAAGCATAAAATAATAAAAAAGTTAAATAAAAAACATAAATCAACTAATAAAAAATAACCCATGGCAATTATAAGGACTTACAGTTTTAATTAAAGTGTGGTTAAAAAAGTTGCATTTAGTATGGTAAAAAATATGCAAACAATAAAAATCAATTCAATGTGAGAGAAAGAGAGAGTGTGTGTGTGTGTGTGTGTGTGTGTGTGTGTGTGTGTGTGTGTGTGTGTGTGTGTGTGTGCGCGTGCATGCACGTGAAAGAAAGAGAGAAGGAGACAGAGAGAGAGAGAGTGAGCAAGTAAAAAAGAGGGATAGGACACAGATCTCCATTTTTTTCCTCAATAATTTAGAATCCAAGAGGTTACTCATGAATACACATTCCCCCGGATTCACGAATCCTCCGTGTAAGACTAAATAAGTCTTACTCGGAAACTGCAGCTGAACGGTATGATGTTAGCATGCCATGCATATTCATGAGGGCATGCTGACTCTTCTCCAAGTCCAACACGGACCATGCAGGAAGGTAGGGGGCGTGTCTGACTGCCGAGCAGTCCAAAGGTCCACGCCCCTGCAAGTGTCTGAATTGTGAAATGTCAACACACATGAGCGAGTCCGCTCAAATGTCTACATACCCAACACTACACTCCCTCATATTGTAAATCCCCAGTACAGTTATAAAATGTAAAACTTTTATGTTATTTTTTTTTGTCATTCTTGATATAGCTGCCCGTATTTGCGCATGTGTGCATGGGTGAGGCCATTGCTTAGCCACAGTTAGCAATTCTGACATCGAAGAGCATAATAAGAAATATTTATGCAATTGAAGCCAAATAGCAATAGTGTAGTGGTAGAGCCTTCGCACAAAGAGGAAGTATTCAGGGTTTGAGTCCCACCACTCCCCATTCTGTTTTATGTTTAAATTAGTATATGAAATAATTCCTGACATATATGAATAAAATTTTACTAAAATGCATTGAAATGGCCTATGTATCAGTGAATAAAATGTATATATATATAAATATAAGAAGGATCCTGACATATAATTGCCCATAGCTAAGCAGCGCTTTACCCAGCGCAATATAGTTTCCCATAGCTAAGCAGCGCTTTACTCAGTGCAATAGGTTTGCGCAGAGCTGTGCACCACGCTAACCAGTGCACCATAGGGCAACGTGGGACAACATAGAGCAAAGTCGCCTAAACACAGCCACACCCCCTAGCCTGTCTGGACAGTAGTAAAATAAAAAGCAATGACAAGGTTCGAACCCAGGACACTGTGCACCATAATCAAAGTACTGAACCACTAAGCCATGACAGCTTAGGATAAACACGCAGTGTTAACATACATATACTTATAAATGGAAGATTAACCACTGCTAAGCATGTCTGCAGTCAGCCGAGAAATTTCAAATACAGCCAATCACAAAAAAGTGTGGGAAATGCGGCATATTTAAGCTCCATAGGCGGAAATACTCGCCATAACTGATTGTAGCTCCCATTTGCAGTCAGAATGTCTGGTGCTGGAGAGGGTAGTCACTTTCGAGCGCAACGCTGGGGCATCGAGGAGTCGAAATACATGGTTTGGCTCTTTGTCCACCGTCATGAGTCAAGACTCCTGCAGGGCCAGTTCCAAGGGACGGAGTACAAAGCAGAGGCTTGGAACTGGTTAGCTCATGATCTCACCAGTGCCACAGGCATCCCTCAGACTGCTGAGCAGGTCCGTCACCACCATGCAGACCTGAAGAGATGGAAACAGGACCTACTAAACCAATGGATCCAGGAGGCCTGTGACATGCAAGATGCCCCACTACTGAGTAGGTAGCCATGGAATGAAGTATGTAAGACATGCTAATTTAGTCTATATAATGGATAGGTATGTTTCAATATCCCTTCATTTACTTCACAGCTGCAGGTTTTCGTGCTGCAAATCAGCAAGCCTATGCAGATAGGCTGCTAAGGCTGCGCCACCAGGCAGGTTAGTAATTATTCTGCATGTATTGTTATATAAAATAGGTGAGAGAGCCTGAAAAAAAGTGTTGTAGCCCAATAATAAAGCCATAAAATGCCCTGAATATTTTCTCTGCATGTACTGTTATATAAAATAAGTCAGAGAGCCAGAAAAAGAGTGTAGTAACCCATTAATAAAGGTAAAATAAGTCCGGAATAATATCTCTGCATGTACTGTTATATAACATAAGTGAGCGAGCCTGAAAAAGAGTGTTGTAACCTATTAATAAAGGTATAATACATCTTGAATAAGTCTTCTGAATGCACTGTAATATCAAATAAATGAGAGAGCCTGTAGAAAAGTGTGTAATGTAATTAATAAAGGTATAATACTTGGAGTGTGTCTGTGTCACTTACTTTGAAATGTTGTTGTACCCTTGCATTTTATAAATAGTACTGTTGTATTAAGTGCTGTCAACCCACAGTTGGGCAGTCCCATATAAAGTGGATGAAGGAAGTGCCAGTAGTTGTGAAGCATATATACAGTCCTCAACAGTTGGTTATTGGCTGGCATGCATAGGTAAATCTGGCACATGAGTAGCTTGTTAATGTGTACCCCAGAAATGTGAGTGCGCTACATGAAATGTAGGTTTCTGTAGAAATGTAACAGAAAATGTCACGTGAACACATCCATATATGTAGATATATAAATATACATAAAATATATAAGTATGTAGCAGTAACATCTGCATCTTGGACAGTTAGTATGTCAGATATAGGTCAGGTATATAATGAACTAGCCAAACCCATTACACAACCTAATGCACGTTGCCTGGTGTAATAATACATGTAGGGGATATACACCTGCAGTCAATAGGAATGTAGTGTAGACTAAAAGTACTTATAAGATGTTAATGGAGGTATCTTTTTACACCCTACTGTATGTGCATAAACAATGCAATTCCACACCTCAATGGGTATGTCTAATCTGACAACATTTGTTGGGACATATGTCCTATTGTTCTATAAATATCTGCATGAACTTTGATGCATGTGCCCTGTTCAAACACCCCAATCTTGGTGGCCTGTTGCCACCAATCATCCCTGCATGCTGTTGGAATGTCCACTGTCGTTCAATATATGCATGTGTTATGCTTGCTGTTCAACTGTTGGAACCTTGGTGTGTTGGGTTAATGGGAATATTACTGCATGCTGTTACAACTAATTTGGAATGCTGTTGTCTATGTTGTAATTAAACACACCTAAACACAGAACGTATGGGAAGGCCGGTCCTAGCGGACCCACCTGTCCCTCCTCAGCTGGCGATTGCACCTGGCACCAGCAGGTCCGGTGCCAAGCTTGGGCTCCCCTCCTCTGTTGGTCTTGTGCCACATTGGGGTGGAAGCGCTGCAAGGGATGGGGCTCACCCACCCGTGCAAGCATGGGCGGAGAAGGGCCACCTGTCACCCTCCGAAGGGTCCGGGCTGTGGTGTGTAGGGAGAGCCAGCGTTCAGTCACTGATCCCCTACGCCAGCTCAAGGCGAGAGTGGCGCAACTCACGGGTGAGCCTGCCCCTCCTACTCAGCCCCCAGCACAGCCACCCTCGGGGCTGTGAAGGTGCAGTGGTGACTGCCCATGGGTGGGGATCTCAGTTCCACTGTTACCATCTGTGGGCTCATGGGCTTGCGATTTCCAAACATCCATCCCCGTCAATTGTGTACACCCACCCCATGTGTCATATTCCGCCCCTGTATGCTTCTTGTTTGTCTTGTCTGTTTACCTCCCCAACCTACCTCCCCAAATATACCTACTTCCTCTACCTCACTTTCCACTCTCACCTGAAAAAAAAAAAGGGCAATCTGTTCCCACAAAAAAATTACGCCCCATACATAGCTGCCCATTTCGCACACATGTCCGTTGGACATGTAAATTGATAATTATAATTGGCAGTACAACATACTCTGTTGTCCTCACCCCTCTCTCAGGGGTGGAAGGTTTCAAATTTCACTCCAAATTTCTAACATATGCACAGCTGTTGCTGGTAAAGAAATGAGCAGCTATGGATCTTCCCTACACCCATCCTGCACATCCCGAGCTGGTTTTCCTACTGTTTTTCCCTCTTTGTGCCCCCTTTTTCACCACTTTCCTATCTCCTCATTTTCTTTTCTTTCAAAGAAATTAGCGTGGGGGTTAGCGGGAGTAAGCACTTTTAAGCAGTAGTAAGTGGGTTTGTGCGAGTGTGTGCATGTGTGCGCTTAGCTATGTATTGCTAAGCGTCGTGCAAACCCGCTCAAACCCGCTTACAACTGTTTAAAAGTGCCTTAGTCACTCTGTATGTCGGCCTTTGTCCTGCTCAGCAGCAAAATAAAACACCTCTCTCAGTCTCGAACCTCAGACCTTGGACAAGCTAGACTGCATGAAGTACCACTAAGCCACAGCAGATATACAATAACTTGGTTCTGAAATAAATATATCATGCATTACAATGAGTGAATGTAAAGGAAAAATAGGAAGGCCATAACACAAAGCTTCTTCTGTGGATCTTTACCAGCAATTGTTGTGGAATTGCATTACATGAGTGTGATAAGAGAAGCAGCCATTCTAGCAGCAAATAATGTTACAGAGGCACTTTACAACCCCCACACAGTATCATAGCAGAACAAACACTGGCATATCTGATTAGGGCAGAGGCCATACTTCCTAACTGTGACTACTTTTCAGGGATGTCCCTGATTGTGAAACATATTTTAGCTGTGTCCCTCTGAATCCTTCTGAAAAGTACTGACATCAGTCAGAAAGGTGGGGTATTACACAATGAATATGACAATAATAGCAGTAGACACCGCTTGCACTTCATAAAAGGTGTACTAATCCATATGCACAGCTTCACTCAAGTCTATACTTACTTTATTTATTATGTGTAAGGTGTACCTCACTTTTAACTGCCTATACCTGACCCCATGCAAATATCTATCTGAGTGTTTCATAGGCCTGGCAGAGGCACAAACACACAGGCATATCAGCTATTCTGCTGTTACACATTCTGCAAATAGCTTTGGTAGGACTTCCACAACCATACCCTTATGTAGGAGTACAACACAGAAATACCAAAGGATGTAGACATGTACTGGTAGCAACTGACTGTAACAATGCCATTGTACCAGTGCTGAAAACACCTGTGGGTTACACAAAGAATAACAGTCTAACATATGGCTACCATCTGGATAGGTTCACAGTTGGGAACTATGCAGACAGACCACCTGCCTTGATAAACTAACAGATACACACCAATCCTTTAAGTCCAGTAAGATAACATTCACACAATAATACATAATGCTCTCTGTATGTCAGCACCCCCCCACAATTAAAATATACTTGCGTGTTTAGGGTCTACCAAGGATGTAGGTAGGCATACTCAGTACTGTAATTGTCCAGTTTACCTGAGAATCCTGTGCTAATGTCAACAATAAAAAACACAAACCCTGCAGAAGTGAGTACATCAATATGCACAGTATAACAGTTCACAAACAGTTCATGTGCCAAAAGAATACTTCTCAATAACTACTTTTGTATGGCAGTTAATTATATGAGTAGAAAAGAAACTACATACTCACATATATCTTGTGTAAGCATTTGTAGGGGTGAGTTAAACTCTACACTGATAGCTCTGTACTGGAAGTGGCAACAGTCAGGTCTGAGTACAACATGTACATCACTGTCTACACATCTAGCTTCAGATATAAGAAGTATACTAACCTTCTGACTTACACAACAGTGTCCACAGCAAACAAGCATGGGCCCCACTCTGGAAATCTGAAAGGACTATGCCTACATACCTTAGCAATTTATAGCATTGGGTTGCTATGACAGTGAGTACTGCAATTGCCACACGGCAGGCTGTATGCATTTACCAAATGCTGGGCACCAATTGGTGCAGAGGGCATCACATGCACATGTGCAGATACCTATAAAAGCAGACTGTACTTGCTATCCCCACATGCAATCATTACATTGCATGTGTTACAGACTATATAACTCCTGGAGAGTAGTGAAAGAAAATTATTACTTAATAAAAAAATATTTGATTAAGTAAAAAAAAAATTAATTACTAAGAAATAAAATTAATTAAGAAAAACATACTTAATTAATAACCAAAAATAACAATTAAGTAAAAAAAAAACTTTACTTAAGTAATAAAAAAAAAAATTGTGAAAGCATACACAGACGGACCTGAAAGTGACAAACAGGTATCTAACAGATATGTAGTTACCGGTAAGTAGTAGATGTTTATGAAGAGTACAGTACATACTCTGAAACATGCATATGTGGCAGCAGTAGGTATGTATGCACTGATGCCATGCATAACTACTGCCATGGATGAAGTAGTGTGTAGCTGTGTGCAATGGGACATAACTGCGACATATGTAGCTCAGCATTAAATGTCAAACATCTGATCATGTTATCTATGTTCTGTACAGTACTGTGTATAATGGCAGTTTGGTGGAGTAGTGCAAACACCTATAGAAACTTGGATGTGACAGAGTAAGACATGCATGATAGTCATATAATGTGTAGCTTAGCATTGGCAACTGCTATACCAGGCTAGTATAGTAATGTAGCATTTGCAGCTATATATACTCCCTGTACTATTACTGTATGCCCACGTAACAACTGTTCATGTTGTAGCAAGGCCAAACAGGTCATCCGTGAGGTGTACGGACTTACACCTTGTGTGTGTATGGCACACACATATGGAGGGATATTTATGTGTCCGATATATTAGCATCTTAACATGTGCATAGAGCAAGGAACATACTGCAACTCAACACCAAGGAATGAAGAACGAGGTCGGACCCAAAATGGAATTTATTGCGAACACCACGAACATAAAAAACAAACAGCAGCTCAACACAGCAGCTCAACAGCTCAACAGAGTCGATTAACCTAGGTTTCGTCCTATGTGGACTTCTTCAGAATAAAAAAGTTAACCATGAAGTTCACTTAAATAAGGCTAAACATCAACCCCACCCATGTCATTAACCAATCAATAATCTAATCTAACAACAGTAAAAATGAAAATAAGTTAAAAAGACAAACCCCGGGATTCATGAACCTTGCGCCAGGCGCCAGCATAGCGTCGGTGTTATAACGCCAAATATGGCTGCTGAGCGATTCAGGTATGAATGAATTCCACGTGCACTACCGGCGTGCGCCGGACCGTCTCCGCCCCCGGCGTAGGTATGCAAAACACACAGTGTGCGGTATTGCACCATGCAAATGAGGGCAAATAGCGATCCACGAAGTGGCGCAGGCGTAGCGTAAGGGCACGGCAATGTAAACCAAAAAAAATGGTTTACATTTACCCAAACATGACCGAGGAGTAACGGAAGGCTGTCAAAGTCAGGTATCATACAGGTGCAATATGCCAATGTGGAAAGGCACCAAGAATGTCCAAAGAAAATATGCATAAAATGTAAAAAATGACATAAATGGCACGTACGTAGAAAGAACAGCAGACCCCCGGGATATGTGCACAGAAGTTGCAAAGCAATGAAATAATATGACAATGTCCTAAAAGAGCAGTATAACACACATCAGCTGCACAGCCACCACACACCATAGTATGTATGTAAAGCTTCAACCCCAGCGCAATGGTTGTCAAGGAGTGGTGGCGGTGTTCGCCGCCGTAACCATGTATTAGTAGTCAATTCCATGCAAATGAGGCAGATAATAGTGAATCGCAAAAACGGCGCCGGTGTAAGGATGGAGCAAACGGCGTAGCGGTACTACACCGAGGAGTGGCCTACACGAGATACATGTCAACCACAGAGGGGTGTGCCACTGTAGGAGGAAGGATATTGGAGGTCAGCAAATCTGGGCTGTACAATGCACATCACAGCATCAGGACTGGCGTGTGAGGAAATAGATGCACTGAGAGTACATAATGCACGCACAGATGCATGTGCACGAGGATGACTATGTTCCCTAAACCAGTCATGTGACGGCCTCCCCGTCAACAACCACGGATATAGGAAGGTAATGCGGAGAATACGAGGAAATGCGGAAGCAGTGTAAATGGAGCCGTAATGAGCAATCAACACCAATCAATCCAGGAAGGGCAAACGCCGGCAGCTGATAACTCTGCATGCAGACTCCTGCATAACGGGAAAGGGGAGGCATATGAATGCAAAGATAGTAGGGGATGTAGTAGAAATGCAAAGAGCAAAGAACCAAAATAGCACAGCCAAGTACAGAGGTAGCATAACTGCGGCTGCAGATAAAATGCATCATATGCCATGTGCCTGCAGGATGCAGTAATGTAAGATGCAAGGCCAAGGCAATGCAGGCAACTGTAATGTAACACTACAGGCAGTACCGTTGCAGTTGCAACCGTAAAACCACGGAAATAATCCATGGATACGGCTGCACAGACACACCCAATGACATCACCGGGTATACAGCACAACAGTATTAAGTGTGAATGCACACAACACACAGCGGTTTCCCAAACGCCACACCGTAGGGTGTAAACAGACAGGGAACTTTTAATATGTATATGCTGGGTGCCGCCGTGGCCGTGATGCATAGGTATGTGGCAGAGACAGACGGAGTTGCGGAGGGTGTTGCCGACAACTACCGTAGGCCTCACAGGAGAAGGAGAGTGTTCAGACCAAGGGTGACCTACCAGGGGCTGCGAGACCTGGAGATAGTAGAGCGCTACAGGGTGGACAGGGACACGTTACAGCAAATAGTGGAGCTGTGCCGCGCCTGAGAACAAGAGACAACAGAGGGGAGCCCATCCCAGTGGACACAAAGGTATGTGTGAGCCTGCGAATACTGGCTACAGGTACCTTTCAAAGGCCAACCGGGGACATAATGGGCATCTCACAGGCATCAGCATCCAGGGTACTACACCAGTTCCTGGATGCCATGTTACCACATGCCCATGAGCACATAAATTTCCCCACATCTCAGGAGGATTTGGCTAGCAATATGCGCCGCTTCCACCGTGTGGCACAATACCCGGAGGTCCTGGGTGCGATAGACTGTACGCACATAGAAATTAAGTCACCACCCGGGCAGCAGGGTAGACGCTACATAAACCGCAAGGGATACCCCTCCATCAATTGCCAGGTCGTGTGCAATGCGCAGGGCATTATCATGGATGTGTGTGCTGGCAGCCCTGGAAGCTACCACGACTCCCATATCTGGCATGCCTCACAGCTGTATCAGGTATTCGCCAGGGGACATCACACAAGGTCACCTTGTGGGGATGCTGGCTACGCACTGGAGCCGTGGTTGATGACACCCATCAGAAATGCACACACACACATGCAAGAATGCCATAATGAGGCACACGCACAAACAAGAATAATCATAGAGCGTGTGTTCGGGATGTTGAAATCACGGTTCCGGTGCTTGGATACATCCGGTGGAGCCTTGCAGTACTCTCCAGGCACAACTGCCCACATATTCATAGTATGTTGTATGCTACACAATATGATTCTGCGGAAACAGCTGCTGCAGGGACATGATGCTGGAGGGCCACCAAGGCCGCCACAACTGCCAGGGCAAGCACAGGCACAGGGCGTTCAGCGCCATGGACACACTGAGCCAGCCCCAGTAGGTAGACAGAGGCGTACCCAATATGCCTACGCCCTGGCAAAGAGGGAACGCATAGCACATACTTTGACAGTGTAGGCCCCATGGACTGACACCTCCTGACCTGCACACACAGTAAAATGGACGCCACACAAACATGTCCGCCCGTAATGTGTACCGTATGTGCGGACGTATGTGTGACTCCAACAAAGGCACCGCCCAAACACTGCACACCCAATAGCCAGCAGAGCATGGAACGCCAACACCTCACCGCGCGGTTCTACAGCACGGCGTAGCCAGATGCTGCCACTATCGTCTCAAGGCCACCTCATATGTTCCCATGTGCATACACAGATACGGAAATAGATATCAGTACACATGTAGAAATATATGTACGCATACACAGATATAAAGTACAACAGGGTAATATGGAACCCAGGGATGCAAGTTCACAGATAAGTAAGACGCGAAATCACCACATAGTAAACATAGTGACTGACAACCCGATCATCCTGGAGGGTGGGCAGAGCAGGTAACGCCAGCCATGGAAATGTCAACCTGCATCAATACATATCCGCGTGTCGGGATGATCACCAGTCCACGGTACATTAACGGGATATGTGCGTGTCATATCCATAGGATATGAGTGCGGAGATACACGCCGCCGCCGGCGATGCGGCCAACGTAGGTACTGTGTGCAACCGTCGGTGCGAATGCGGCAAGCATACCAGTGAAGTGTACGACATTATGAGGAACGTACCTCATTTGGGGTGTAAAACAGTTCATGTTCCTCGCAGTTCCTCAAAGTTCCACATTGAAAATGTCTGTCAAACATCCATTGTTAGGAATGTATATAAATGACATCCTGGTAAATAGAATTTAATCATAGTAAGTCATTAAAGGTTCTTCACTGTAAGTAAATCAGCATATTATAATCAACCTATGACCTACTTAGCTGAAGTTGTCACTATGCCATTAGTATGTGTTCCACATTATGCCCATTTGTTTCACATAACTAATGTGTGTGTTCCTCACTTTGGAAATAGAAGGTTGAGAGCCATGGCGGCAATATGTGTATGTGTGAGGTGAGGTTGTCGTGTGTTCCGCTGTGTTTGTGTAATGTGTGTGCCACTGTAAAATGTGTATGTAGATGACATGTCACAGGCGGAGTGTAATAACATGCGTAGGCATACAGTACAGGAACCATAGGCGTATGTACAGCAGTACCCACAAAGTAGTACTGACATCTCCTCAGTGGCTATGCACGTGGTGACGTAAAACGATGCAAAGCGGAAATGTCCCAGAATGTACCACAGGGCCATAGCCAACAGGAGATGCAAAGGACGCATGTACAAACCATGACCGTATGTATGGCGGCCATAAGGTACACTCAACACGGTCCGTCGGCAACGTTACACAGCATCAGGCATGTACGGCGAAAATACGAATGTGCTATCCCGGCACCGATCGTGAACACTTACGGTCCCGTAAATACCGCTGTGTGTAAAACGACCGTGAAGTAAGCAAGCGGCACACGAATAGGAGGCTACCGGTAGCATACAGGCCGTCCCAAGTATACGACCACATTCACCGTAACTATCAGCGACAAAATGCCAATGGATAGTAGGCACGGACGAACATCCGCAGATATATAACCCATGTGAAGGAGGAATACGTGCAGGAAGCACACATGCAGGCGATACCGACAGCACACGACATCAACAAAACAAACATTCCTGGAACAACAGACAGGTAACCTGCAGCTCCCCAAGCAGGGATGGAGCACACACACAAGCATATCCCGTATGTATAAATGCAAGACTCACACCCGCACCGTCACCCACATCCGCAGATATACCCCATCGCACACATCAAAGGGATAACAGCTAAAACCGTAGCAAAAACATACAGGCAGTCAATGACAGCGGCATACCCACAACAAGCTCGTGGGAAACACTAGCAGCGGCTGATGCATCCTTGCATCCGTTGTGTACAGGTATATAACAGCTATGTTACACATCTGAATGCACAACGCCATCGACAGACGCCGCCAGGACACGGACACCCACATGTCGAACAGAATACCATACCCAACAGACACAATCCACGGCTAACACCACAGCGAAATGTACCCGACACCACACATAGCGGATGCAGTCACACAAACATGATACAATACATACCATCCTCATGAAGGTATTGCAAATAACCAACGGCCACACGAGGAAAGAACCATGGCCTAGTGCCGACGCGTAACGAACGAAAGGAGGGGGATCACCGGTGATATGCGCAAAAGTACACACCGAGGAACAGCTATTGGCCTGATTAACCCACATGCCTCAGGTGACGACGAATATAAGGAAGACTCCCTGGATATTCAAACCGTATGTTCATACCGAACAAAGACGGAATACAAAAGGAGTACCAAGCAAATACAGATGAATGCAGAACCAAAGGCCGGAAAGGTATGTCGAACCCACGACATGTACTGTTGTGTAACGCACGATACGTATGACGAATCTGTACAGTATGTGAATGGTGTGTGTAGGTAAAGATACCTGTCCATCAGGCAGAGAGAGGTGAAGGTTGGTTATGCTAAGCGCG
>NC_056727.1:143119242-143178826 GCF_019279795.1 Protopterus annectens | reverse complement strand
TTATTTATTTTCTTATGCCATGTCTGTGTTTCATATAGTAATGTATATGTTTTATGCTACTATTACATGTATATTGCGGGAATTTTCTTGGCAGGGGATCAGAGGTCATTTTCCATTTTTCCGATTGTTGCAGGGACACAACTGTCCAATCAGGGACTGTCCATGGCACATTGGGACAGCAGGTAACCCTGGTGACCATGCCCATGTCGCTACTGGGGTTTCCACCTTTTCCAGTTTCCGATCTGGGATATTTCCGGGACTCACATCTGACTTTACAGGCCGACACATACACACGGTCACTATATAGCATAGAACTTCACGTGTTTGCCTAAATATAAGCTTATTGTTGTGGCAATTTGCTTGCTTATTCTGTTTCTTGTGTCATTTAGGTATTTCTGTTACAGAAATAACCAATTCATGCTACCATTACATTAAATACGGGATATCATTGTGTCCTACAATCGTAGCACATCAGCCATTTCTAATACGTTTTTTCGGGACACAACTGGCCATAGAGAGACTGCCCCAACCAAAGTGGGACAGGTGGTGACCTTAGTCGCTGCTCCTTTGTCGGTGTGGCGCGCTGACATGCGGCTGTACACCTTCTCTGAGTGTAAACACTGACGGTTCATTGCGGGACGAACGCAGTCTTATGCGTATCCTTTGCTCCTTGGACGGGTACACTTATGCCTTCGTGGCTTGTATTTGCTTCTCCGTTAATTTGGGACGGGTACTATGTTGCATACTGTACGTGCGTTTCATTCTGCATGGGACCTGGCTGCTGCCATTACTATTGTGGGCGGACCGTGGCTGTCAGCACATTAGGTTGCTCACCTCATGCCGGCTTAGACACGCCTCCAGACGCATCCTACCTGGGCTCGCTCACGTACACTACGCACGTGTCTGTGATTCCGGTGCACTCTCATTAATATGTATATGGCGCTACTGCGCTGGCTATTCACTGCACCGCCGGCGCAAGCCTTACGCCGGCCTTGCGCCGAGCTTCATGAATCCCGGGGAAACACAATCATAGAAAATATATGTATAAATGTGTAAAAATTAAAATATATGTAGTATTAGCAATAGATACTATTTATACATACATATTACTTGAACCAAAAATGATAAACTACATTCCGTATACAATCAAATACATCAAAAAATGAGCCCAAAATATGTTTGAGCTTGAGAACAGGCTTGATTGTGCAACAATCATTTAGCCCTAGATGACAATGTGCATCCAATCTAAGTTGCCACCTAAGCTCACATAAATCTAAGTGCACCTCTAAAGTTCTACCCTGTGAATCATACCTGATTTGTTGCAGTATACAAAATTTAAAAGAATGGTCTAAACAAGTAGAAATGTGCCTGGCTAATGCATTGGTTAATTTTAGATGTTTTATGTCTAATAAGTGCTCTCTAACCCTTTCTCTAAAATACCGGCAAGTTTTTCCCACATAAAAAGCAGGGCATACTTGACACTTGGCCAAATAGACAACATTCTTGGTATAACAATCAAAGTGTCCTGTGATATAAATATGATGTTGATTAAAAGTTAGAATGCTGCCTGATGTCAGTGTATGTTCACAAATGGTACATCTCCCACATTTAAAATTTCCAAATACCCTGCTATTACATTGACTTGTGGATAGAGAACATCTTTCAAAAATCTCTTTTAAGGATGTATCCTTCCTATATATAAACTTAGGTGCCAAGGCCATTTTTGCTACTATATTTTTATCCATTTGCAAAATACCCCAATTCTTGTTAACCATACCTGTTATATATTCAGAATCAAAATTGTAAGTTAAAATATAATACAGTGGATGTTCATCTAGTCTTCCTAGATTTCCTAAATTAACAGCTGTAATACTAGACTCGTCACTTTTAAGAATGGGAATGTAAAAATCAGTATCTCTTTTATATTTGACCTCCTTGAACAACTCTGAACATAATTCCTTTAGATATCCTCTGTTTAAAAACAAAGTAATCATGAAATTCAATTCTTTTACGAAATCCTCCTCCTCGCTAACCATCCTGGCAGCTCTCACCATCTGGCCCTTTACTATGGCTCTTTTTTGGTGCCTTGGATGCCAGCTACTATATTGGAGGTATGAATTTGAAAAAGTGGATTTTCTGTATATGTTAGATTTTATCATTTGTAATGTCTTATCAAAGGTTAATCTGACATCCAAGTATGTGATATTATTCATATTAAAATCATAGGTAAATCTTAGGAACCAAACTGAATTATTAATATATTCTAAAAAAGCATCTAAGACAACTCGCTCACCTTCCCATATAATAAATATGTCGTCAAGGTAACACGTGTATAATTTAATGTATAATTTAATGTACTGTCTGAATTCACTGGTAAAAACATAGTTTTGCTCCCAATATGCCATAATATGCCATGATATAATTGGCATAAATTGGGGCACAAGCGGCACCCATAGCTACACCAGTGTGTTGCTTAAATAGAGCTGCCAGGATGGTTAGCGAGGAGGAGGATTTCGTAAAATAATTGAATTTTATGATTACTTTGTTTTTAAACAGAGGATATCTAAAGGAATTATGTTCAGAATTGTTCAAGGAGGTCAAATATAAAAGGGATACTGGTTTTTACATTCCCATTCTTAAAAGTGACGAGTCTAGTATTACATCTGTTAATTTAGGAAATCTAGGAAGACTAGATGAACATCCACTGTATTATATTTTAACTTACAATTTTGATTCTGAATATATAACAGGTATGGTTAACAAGAATTGGGGTATTTTGCAAATGGATAAAAATATAGTAGCAAAAATGGCCTTGGCACCTAAGTTAATATATAGGAAGGATGCATCCTTAAAAGAGATTTTTGAAAGATGTTCTCTATCCCCAAGTCAATGTAATAGCAGGGTATTTGGCAATTTTAAATGTGGGAGATGTACCATTTGTGAACATATACTGACATCAGGCAGCATTCTAACTTTTAATCAACATAGTATTTATATCACAGGACACTTTGATTTTTATACCAAGAATGTTGTCTATTTGGCCAAGTGTCAAGTATGCCCTGCTTTTTATGTGGGAAAACTTGGTATTTTAGAGAAAGGGTTAGAGAGCACTTATTAGACATAAAACATCTAAAATTAACCAATGCATTAGCCAGGCACATTTCTACTTGTTTAGACCATTCTTTTAAATTTTGTATACTGCAACAAATCAGGTATGATTCACAGGGTAGGACTTTAGAGGTGCACTTAGATTTATGTGAGCTTAGATGGCAACTTAGATTGGATGCACATTGTCATCCAGGGCTAAATGATTGTTGCACAATCAAGCCTGTTCTCAAGCTCAAACATATTTTGGGCTAATTTTTTGATGTATTTGATTGTATACGGAATGTAGTTTATCATTTTTGGTTCAAGTTATATGCATGTATAAATAGTATCTATTGCTAATACTACATATATTTTAATTTTTACACATTTATACATATATTTTATATGATTGTGTTTGTCTTTTTAACTTATTTTCATTTTTACTGTTGTTAGATTAGATTATTGATTGGTTAATGACATGGGTGGGGTTGATGTTTAGCCTTATTTAAGTGAACTTCATGGTTAACTTTTTTATTCTGAAGAAGTCCACATAGGACGAAACCTAGGTTAATCGACTCTGTTGAGCTGTTGAGCTGCTGTGTTGAGCTGCTGTTTGTTTTTTATGTTCGAGGTGTTCGCAATAAATTCCATTTTGGGTCCGACCTCGTTCTTCATTCCTTGGTGTTGAGGTTCATCTTGACATACTGCAACTGTTTGTGAAGGGTGGACATATATATGTTGGTGCAGGTTGTTATGTGCATATTGTTATGTAGGTTGTAGTGTGTGGCAAACAAGACAGCATACAGTGCTGGCATATGACATGTGGTGTTTAAACACTGTGGGTATGATTTGTTAGGTATTTAGTCTTCCAGACAGGGGGTCCTGCTAAAGATACATGGGCTGAGAATACCTTCCATGCATTCTGCACAAGACTGTGCAATATTATTACATAACTGTATCCCTCTCAACCTTTGCGTAATTGATATTCCCACCATGAAAGGTGGACTGTATATGTGCCTATATGCATATCTATATGTACACCAATGGATGTTTATATGTACGCTCAAGCTCAATGTTGTAAATGTATTGCCATCCCTTTTGTTAAAAACCCTGTACCCATGAACTACCACATAGGTGGTAGTCTACTCAACACCAAAAGTGTGATAAGAGACCACGGGACACAGGTGGACAGTAGTGTCCCTTTTGATAATCACAGTGCCACACTAGTCATGTAAACTGTGTACGGTTCACATGTCATCAGAAAAGGTGTGTCATCCATGGAAAAGAAGGTCAGTGTTCCACTCTACTCATCAGTCATAAAACCCATCATAGAGTACAATGGCCCTTTTGGTATGTACCTCAGAAGACATCTACAGCAACTGTAGACACCAGACACATACCTCACAAAGAGTATTACCAGACTCAAACAGATACCCTATGCAGACTGTCCTACAAAACCACAGCTACACTGTGTCGCATACCACCTACCCAGAGGCAACATCTGCCTAACATACAAAGCTATGCCAAACCCACAGGTGTTGGACATGCTCCATATAAACAGATTAAAATCCATACAAGCTACACACTGTACTGATCTAAACCTTGTAACGTCAAAAAGCAGAACATGCTGGAGCGGTACATTCTCATCTCAGACACATACCATACTCTGGAACTAGCTACCTATCAATAGCAAATAAAGGTCCTCATTAGCAGTTGTCGTGAGTAATCATTATGATTGGATGTGAGATAGGAAATACAACCCGGGAATCACCTCTGTGGCTCTGCATGACAGGGGCACATGAACTTAAATTACATGGGTGTTGAAGGTCAGGGTACCGTATGGCTAGGCTTCCATAGGCCCTACGGCTAATAGCCTATTAGCTACCTAGGACCCAATACACACACGCATGTACTTGTTGCATTAATTGCTATGTGAGGTTGACTGAGTGTGATGGTGAATGTGTAGGTGAATGTGTCAACATTGTGTATATGTGTGATAGCCTAGTGGGAAACTGTTTATATCATGGTATGTAGTGTTCTAGCTCTGATCCCTGCAAAAGATATGTATGCTATTGTTAGGCAGGAAAAGCAGTATGGCATACGGTGTGACGTAGTCCCATGGTGTTGACTGGAGTGTGCCATAGTAGGCTAAAGCAGTACATGTATGTTTATTGATTGTTAACACTAGTGAATACAAATCCCGTATGAACTGTAGTACTACCAGAAGCTGTAGGCCTAAACAGCACAGTATGGTGTATATCCACATTGCTTGGAAACACTGTTTTGTTTGTTGCCTGTAGTCCTCACACATTACATACCTCAGGCATAAGGTTTTGTAAGTGCTGACACGCAGTACTTTATGGTACACAGGTAAAACTCATCTGAGTTGCCATACCTTTGTGTCTTGTAGGTATGTCTGATGTGTGTGTGGGTATGCCTGTTACATGGCCTCGGTCGTATGTGTGTCACAGGATATAAGTGCATATCTAGCAACATGTATAGTGTAGTACAGCAGTATGCCCCCTATATTGATGAATGTGCACATATGTTACTTAGGGGTTTGCTATCAACAAGTAGTGTGGTGTACTGGTAGTACTGTAACTGTACTTTACATTCATTTCAATGGATGACATATGTCTGTATGCATTAGCTTCATATATACCTCCTGTGGCTAGGTGGTGCATTGTGTCACATACAGTGTGCCATGTACTGTTGTATAGTCTTACATACTGGTTTCTCTTTGTTGCTGTGCAGAACATGGTTTAATATATAGAATGTGACAGGCATTGTCAGACAGTTGTGGGCTGAGCACTGATATGTGGTATTAAAAGTGTGTATCTACTGACAGCCAATAGGTTGCTATATATGGCATTTATTGATATCTGTACTTTAGAATGTTGTGTGCCACATGACTTGCTCACAATTATTGTTTTATTGTCTTCCAGGGACATGTCTCACCATAGAAACCCTGCGTATTCCCCTGAAGAGGAAGACATAATAACATCCACACTAGTACGACATCACACCCTGCTGTTCTCCAGAACCAGCCAGGACCAGCATGAGTGCACTGCACTGTGGCAAGATGTTGTCCGTCGGGTTAATGACGTAGGCATGCATAACCAGACTTATGAGCAGGTACGCCATCACTGCAGTGATTTAATTAGACATGTCCAGCAGCATGCCTCCGATGTCCGCAGACAAAAGCTTGCCACAGGTGGTGATGCAGCAGTATATCTGCCCCTCACCAGAGTGGAGGAGCTGCTCCTCAGCGTGGTGGCTCTTGGCCAACCACTACAACAGACATGTGTCATCATGGTGGCCGGAGTCACTCAGAAAGTTGACTCAGAGTGTGCAGGTAACATGGCATATCTGTAGACTACTGCTAGCTCAATTGTTAGAACATGCATATGTCAGATGTGTACTGTCTATTTAGAAGATGTAGAGCCTGGTGTTGTGCAATACTGATAATTTGGAACATAATCTGTATGCCTGTGACTGTCAACCATTGTACTACTGTAAAATTGCAAACTCACAGCAGCAATTCCATAGTTGTTGACACTGACAAACTGTCTCATATCCTTGTAGGTCCCTCTGGTGTGACAGCAAGACAGCTGACCCATGCTGGTGAGTGTTCTACATTTCATATAGCCAATAACATGTGTATGTCATAGGTGAGTTGTAGGCGATATACACATGTAAAACACCTACACATAATGCATGCTGTGCATGTTTTCCTGTGGGACTATGCACATCCCAGTAACATGAGTAGATGCCTCAAACACATGCAATACACAGACCTTCCCAAACAATTGTGATACGCTGTAGTGGACATTGTATAGGTAGAGTCAATACTCATGCACACAACATACACCACTTTGTCATACGCAGTACGTGTTCATATGATACACATGGCATATTTAGACACCTGCTGTAAGGTCAGACTCCAGTATCCCAAATGTCATCCACACAGCACACATACTATACCTGAGGGGTAGAGGCCTACAATGGGGTGGTGCAACACTCTTCAACACACAACACATTCATGTTAGGCAATGCTCCCTATTGAACACCTTACATACCCATGTAACAACTGCCTGTGAAATGGTTAATGTAGCCACAGTGCTGCAGTTCAGGCACAGCAAGATTGTTGCCAGTGTGGCACACATTAGTGGGCTTGAGTAACCACATGATGCTGACTGATGATGGCACATGGTACTACACTATATCCAGTTACAGTAACTACAGTACTACACATAGCATTCATTGCTATACACCTGAAGGTTGTGTGCATCCAGCCATGGTATGTATACCAGTGAGTGATGGTGCTCAAGACATTGGAAAGCATTTAATACTTGCACAGCAATGTTGTGTCCATGTACACATTCTGTTCCAGGGTGAGGCCAATCATTGAACATCACGCATGCATCAAAGACATGTATACTGTTATTAACAAGGACTCTCTACACTCGCACTGCATGCTGTTGAGCAACACACATCCTGCATGCTGACACGTGTGATAGGACTCTTTGGCTTCTGATACTGTACTCCACCTTCAACCACTAATTAGTATGTTCTGGATTGCTGTTGGTGTGTGTTTGTGTGTGTGTGTCTACTTTAGTGAGTAGTGTATGTGTGTTCATGTGTTCATGTGTGCATGCATGCATGTGTTCACGTGTGCATGTGTTCTTGTGTTCATGTGTGCATGTGTGCATGTGTTCACGTTTTCATGTGTGCATGTGTGCATGTGTTCACGTGTTCATGTGTCCATGTGTGCATGTGTGCATGCGTTCACGTGTTCATGTGTTCATGTGTGCATGTGTGCATGTGTTCATGTGTTCATGAGTGCATGTGTCCATGTGTCCATGTGTGCATGTGTTCACGTGTTCATGTGTTCATGTGTGCATGTGTTCACATGTTCATGTGCTCATATATTCATGTGTTCATGTGTGCATGTGTTCATGTGTGCATGTGTGCTAACATCATGTACAGATTGTAAAGTGTGTTTCCTGTCTTCCTCTCACAGGTGCTGAGGTTGGGTTGGTTGAGTGCAGCAGGGAACTTGAAGTCACTGCCACAAATAGTGGAAATGATGATACATGTGTTGTGGCACAGGCAGGTTTGACAGGGTCTGTCGTTGGGCCGTCAATCGACAGTACACAGCTTTCCGCCCCATCTATGTGCACATTCATACTGCCAATACATCCCTCATTACCAATGGCCTTAGCTGAGGGACAGCATACAGTAGGCATTGACCAGGATAGTGTGGTATCTGTGGCACATGCATCCCCCTCACAGCAGCCATACCCATATTCTTGGAATGGTACCACATAGGCAGATGTCCAGGGGTTCTCGTGGGACCACTGCTGGTCATAATGCCCTTGGCAGATGTGCCCCCACAGGTCTTACAATCTCAGGTATGTTCCGGGCTGTAATGCATGCACAGGCACATATGGAACGGTACATGAGACAGGGACTAAGGGCACGGAGGGTCCATAACACCGCTATCAATGGCAGTATCGTGACCTTGCCGGTGCCATCCGTAATTACACCAAGGTCATTGATAGATGTTGGGGGGAGACATTAGATATCCTCTGCAATGTAATGTCCATGTGCCAGGACAGTGCGGGACGGTTGAGACGTCGACATGGACGTATGCCAGCAACATCATCGGCTGGCAGTCGTCTCGGATGACCCACAAGTCACAGCCGCTCCCGTAGTGGCAGTACCAGCCCCAGCAATATTGGGGCTGGGCTGTCAACAGACCGTCCTAGAAGACCACGTGCACGTGGCACTGGACAGTCCCAGCAGGGACATGGGTCCAGTCGACATACCTCTGCCTTTTATCATAGTACCCAGTCTGGCTTAGTACCCGATACTGTCCATAGCACCCCTGCCAGGCACAGGAACTGTGTCCGTGGCCAGAGATCGTGATCTGTACAGCCTGGCAGGTATAGTCTGTGGCTGTCCCGCAACCTCTCATATATGGCAGCCACATGGTGGAACTGTGTGCATGCAGACATGCACACATAAACCAAACACCTAGGGCTAACACATACACACACACAGTACATCAACATTGGCCCATGCTGTACTGTTGTCCCTCACACACACACACACACACACACACACACACACACACACACACACACACACACACACACACACACACACACATGTTGATTGGATGGGTCAATGTCGGGCTCTGACAAACCAACAACACACCCTGTGCATATGATGAAACTTTGCCACCTCCTGTCATCTGTAACATTGATGCAGGATTAGGCTAACACGGTGTTGATGCACAGGGTGACTTTATAGCAGTGTAGCAATGTTAGCATGTTGTCAACAGTAAAGTGTAATGATATCCTTGTAGGTATATCTGAGCAGGCATGATGCATTAAAGCTATGATTGTCAATGTAGTATTGTTTACACCACTTTTAATTCCAACAATGTATTGTCTGCCCATGTGCCACTTGGCTGATGTGTATAAGTTTGGCAGCATGTGTTAGTGAGTGGACAGTACATGTGTGATGTGTGCAGTACAGATTTGCAGGTGTACATTTGTGAACATGGTGGAGGTGCACTGTCTGCATGTATGTGCATAGTGGACACATGGGAAGGGTGGCATGCCCTATATTACACAGTGTTAACATCTCATAGTTTCTATTGGTGGCCAGTATGCATTTTACGACACGTATGTTTTAACTTGGGTACACATGTGTATATGACATGGTTTGACACTATGCTGTGGGTGATACTGTTACTATCTGTCATTGGTTTGCATTCTGGTAGTATACACAACCTCAAGAGCCTGACTATAACCAATCATTAGATGATGTCTTGACAACTGACACACAGATGTAGGAAACTCAATAACATTTGGATCCCTCCGGTACTATACTATACCAGTAACCAGTGGTATTGGCTGCCATCGGTTCCTGGGACCACACCTGTTTGGCATATAGCCCTCTTAGGTACAAGCAAACACACTAGGGATATGTCCATCCACATCTGGAAATGCATACAGTGGCCTACAATGCATTCTCCAGATGGGTATCATACAGACAGATACCTGTTGTCCAACCCATGCTGTAAAGTTATAAGCCAACTATAGCATAGTCAACCACATTTAATAAACATAGTATCCCAACAGTTCCACATAGGTAGTAGCCCCCAACATGCAGAACGGGTACCGATGTATACATACAGTGTTATGTCATCTGTCCTTTGGTATTCACATTTCCAAAGGTATTCTGATGTCCCTCGGTGTATCACATAAGCAATAAGGGGTCTGTATGCATATCCACAAAGGTTGTTGTTCACCTAAAATGAATGTCCATTATTGACAGACTGTGTTGTGTTTGAACATGTCTGACATATACCCCAGGCATGAACCCTCACTCACACTATTCTATACACAGATACCTGAAGTGTGCAATGCACATACTGTTGTTATACTGATATGTCATACAGTAGTAAAAGCAAAACCCACAATACATTGACCAACAGTGTCACAGACACACAGCAATTGCAGGATTCAAACCCCTACCTAACTATATTATGATATTAGAGAAGTACACATTAACACGACGGGCTATATGCTTTACTGGGAGGTTTTATTTCCACTGCTATATTTGTAGGCTGCAGACATCATCAGACTTGCCAAAGATGAATATACCACTTTTAAGGCATTTTCCTACTCTCCAAAAAGGGCACTCCTCTCAAAGGAAACCACATAGAAACACACACCCCCCCCCACACTCTCAGTAATTGCAGGATTCAAACTCCTACCTAAGTATGTTATTATACTAGAGAAATATGAATTAACACTACGCACTATATGCTTTACTGGGGGTTTTCATTTACACTTATATATTTGTAGGATGCTGACATCATCAGACTTGCCAAAGATGAATATACCACTTTTAAGGCGTTTTCCTACTTTCCAAAAAGGGCACTCCTCTCAAAGGATACCACACACACACTCAGCAATTGCAGGATTCAAACCCCTACCTAACTATGTTAGGATACTAGAGAAGGATGCTTTAACACAACGCGCTATATGCTTTACTGGGAGATTTCATTTACACTTATATATTTGTAGGATGCTGACATCATCAGACTTGCCAAAGATGAATATACCACTTTTAAGGTGTTTTCCTAGTCTCCAAAAAGGGCACTCCTCTCAAAAAACACACAACACCCCCCCCACACACACACACACGCACACACACACTCAGCAATTGCAGGATTCAAACCCCTACCTAACTATGTTATGATACTAGAGAAGTACACATTAACACGATGCGCTATATGCTTTACTGGAAGTTGTCATTTCCACTTATATATTTGTAGGATGCTGACATGGTAGGGTTGTGTGTTTGTAGGCTTCCAATAGCTCTGTTTATGACTTCAGTCATGATGGACTCCATGGCCTTGCAGATCAGACTTCATAGGCTTATAAGACTATAGTTCCCATAGTCTGTTGTGCACCAACACTTGTGGAGTGTGCCAGATGTTGCTGTAACCCATTCAACAGTTTCATATCCTGTAGAGGGGTGAGGCTCAACAGACTGTTCAGGTGCAGGATCTGTTTGTTCTGCAGTTCAGTTATGACACATATAGGGAAACACTGCAATCCCATTGATGCCATGTTTTCAGCTTTGGAAGGAGCTCTTTACCCATTCTACATGTGATATCTCCTGGTATGATGATAGGGCCTTTTGTCAGTGGGAGGTGGGTATGTATGTATGGGTCTGTCTGACAGAATGTTGGAATTGTCAGTCATTTACACTTGGCCCTGACTCAGGACATATATAAGTGTACATTGCTATTTATGACATAGCTGAAGGAAGTGTCATGGTTCTGTATGGACTCCTTCGCAAATAATATTTCCATAACCTGGTTTGTACAATATTTGGAGTACACATTGTTTGTTGGTGATACTGATTGCAGGTTTTTAATCTTCTTTGCTTTTCTACTTTGTACGAACAACCTACGTATCTGTAGTACATATTTGATTATGGCAGGGTTCCAATATATTATACATGTGTCTGTTTTCATATAACAGTGTGCACAAGGCAGGACTGGTGAGGTTCCTGGGTTAAAACATGCAACTGACAGATATGTGTGGCCCACTGCTGTACTCAGACATGGCCTAAGTGTGTGAGCATGCCCAGTTTGAACTTTCAGTATGTTGTTGCCTGACATTTGTCTCATTTATTCAAGTGTGTGAGCATGCCCAGTGTGACCTTTCAGCATGTTGCTGTCTGAGGTTCACTACATTTGTTGATGTGTGTGAACACACCCAATATTAACATTTATACTGTATGTGTGTTGACAATCAAGTTATATTTTTACTGCAGGGCTCACCTTTGTGTCATAAATCTACAGGGATTATGCTGTGCCTGCAGGGTTTCCATGAGACACTTTGCATAGACTTATCAACATTTCTTCATACAGGCTGACCAGTGAAATACTGTCATGGTTTAGTGGTTTAGTACTGTGACTATCGTGCACAGTATCCTGGGTTTGAGGACTGTCACTGCATTTTTTTTTTCATACTGGGCAGACCAGACTGCTTAAGGACCAGTAAAGCAAATATGAGCATGTTTACCTGCTTTTGTTCAACTATGCCCAACTTTGCCCGAACTTGCCCAACATTGCTCAACATTAACCAACATTGGTGAACGTTGCCCAGTATTGCTCAACATTGCCCAAAGTTGTGTTAGTTAGTGCGTGCAATTTTGTTTACATATACTAAATGGTGGTAATAGCTGTTTAGCACTGCTTTATATTGCTTAAAACATGGCAATGATGCCTCAGGTGGTGCTGCAGGGCTGTCTATGTCAGATGCACATAGTACACTCTCTATACATGTTTGTAAACAGGTAGTGTCAAGTTAGGCATCCCTTTTACTATATGTGCGAGTCAGAGAGAGGTATCATTTCCAGGGTTCCTACTGAGCCAGTGTATGTGCTATGCGTTGCCTCTTTGCCAAGGCCAAGGCATACTGGGCATGCCTCCTTCTGCCTACTGGGGCAGGCTCAGGTTGTTCCTCCTCTGAGTCACGCTCTGCCTGTGATGGCCTTGGCAATGGTGGGGGGGGCTGTTTGGCCCGGCCCTATGCTGCTCCTGCTGCAGCTGTTTTCGCAGGATCATATTATGTAGCATAGTACATATCATGACAATTTGGGTACATGTAGTTGGTGAGTACTGCAAGGCTCCACCAGATGTGTCCAGGCACCAGAACCATGACCTGAGCAGCCCAAACACATGTTCGATTACATTTCATGTTTGTGCGTGTGCCTCATTACGGCGTTCCTGTTCGGGTGTGTGTGCATTTCTGATGGGTGTCATCAGCCACGGCTCCAGTGTGTATCCAGCATCTCCCACTAGGTGACCATGATTGATGTCCCCATTGGCAAATGTCTGGTACAACTGCGTCAGGTGCCAGATATGGGAATCGTGGTAGCTTCCAGGGCAGCCAGCACACACATTCAGTATTATGCCCTGGGCATCACACACGAACTGGCAGTTGATGGAGGGGAAGCCCTTGCGGTTAAAGTAGGCCCTACCACGCTCATCAGCTGGTGCTTTGATGCATACGTGCATGCAGTCTATTGCACCCACTACCTGAGGGTATTCTGCTATTTGCTGGAAAAGATGCATATTGCTGGCCAATACCTCACGGGAATTGGGGAAATATACATGATCACTGACATGTGCTGACATGGCATCCAGGAACTGGTGCAGTACCCTGGATGATGATGCCTGTGAAATCCACATCATATCACCAGTTGGTCTCTGGAAGGTACCTGTTGCTAGTATTCTTAGGCCAACACATACCTTGGTTTCCACTGGGATGGGTTCCCCTCTGTTGGTTCTGTGTGTGAGGCGTGGCCTGCACAGCTCAACAATTTCCTGCATGAGGTCTCTATCCACTCTATAGTGCTCCACTATCTCCAGCTCATGTAGCCCCTGGTAGGTTACCCTGGGCCTGTACACTTTTCTCCGTCTCCTCACTGTGGGCTGCTCAGCAGCATTTGCATTGTCACCACCCTCAGCATGTTGCATATGTTGCCTTATAACAGCAATGGCAGCCCCTAACATATTTTATGTATCAGTAAAGCTTTTAAGTTTTCACTTCTCTTAGTATACTGCAGTGTTGCAGTGTCTCTGAGAAAAACATGGTGGAATGTTGTTTGCAAAGTTTTAAGTGCTGGACTGTGCTGGGCTAGTGTACTGCCTGTGTAATTGGCTGATTCTGATTGTTTTCACCTGCTAGCTCTGCTAGTTCTCCTTGGTTAACTTCCTACTATTTGCTGTGCTTCCTTTTCCCTTTCTGTATCCAGAGGGGCAGCGGCGCGCAAACACGAGCACACCAGCTCACACGCGCGCACACAAACTTACACGGGCTTACACGGGTTTCCACAACCTAACACTTGCTTACTCCTGCTTAAATGCATGCACACAGGTGCAAACGCACCTACACAGATTTCGACAACCTTACACATGCTTACTCCGGCTTAAATGGGCACACACAGTCTTACTCGGATGTACAGGTGCACCCGCGCGCAAACACGTTGCAGGCACTTTTACAAGAAACTTTAGTGATATCCACGGCATACACCTTCAATTTCTTGCCTTTAGCTAGGATACCTGTTGACACGCCTCTTCCAGTGATGAGTAACTGACAGCAAACACATGCCACTCTGCTCCAATGAGCTTACATTTTTTCATACATACCACCCTCATGATGTCACGTAGCTTCTACTCTGATACTCCCCTTATCCTACTCTTACACCCCACAGACCTGGCTCATATGCCATGTAAAATTGGGATTCACTATCCTTACCCTCATTTGCATAGGATTGCCTACTAATGCTTGGTTACATGTCATAGACTGAGCTTCCCCCCTTAGCAACCTCTACTCAGTAGCCATGTTGTCTTCAGCCTGCCATTCACTTGCATGGCAAATTAATATTATGAATTAAATCCCTATTTGTGGCTTTTATTTTTTGTTTTTCTGGTTTTTAGTGTGCCGTGCGTTTGTGCGGTGCTGTGCTATGCTTAAACATCGGAGATCAAGAAAAAAAAAATGTTTTTTTCTTTTGCAACACATATAAATGCCAGTGGCCATATATTTGGCCATTGGCATGCTTCCTCTACTGGATGCATCATTTATTTGGAGCTGTCATGGCTCCGTTTTGCTATTTGCAGAACGGTACTCAGTTGCCGACCGAGTAAATTTCTACAAATAACACTACTCTTGCTCGGACAGGTTAGTGTTTCCTGGATCGCAAATTTACCTCATTTGCATAGCTTTCAGCTGCAAATGAGGTAATTTGCATAATCCAACCCTGTCCGTGCAAGAGTCGTTTTAGGAGCTCTCTTGCACTCCTCTGCTGGCTGTTCCTGGATCGCTCGGCAGACATGTTGGCCACATGAAGTCTTACTCTACTCTTAGACTCCATGCAAGCCTTCATGAATCCGGCCCATTATCTGAATAATAATGTCTAGTTTTATTGATTAACTTCAATACTCAATGATTTATCAGAAAATTAAAAATGCATTTCAGGGACATTCTAAAAAATCAGGGACAGCTCAGGGAAGTTGCAAAGATTTGCTCTGTATGATTTTTTTCCATTAATTTCATTGCAAGTAATAGGTAATGTACAGTAAATTCTTTCAAGAAAATGACTATAACTACTGTTTGTGTGTATGTGTGTCTGCGTGTGTGTGTGTGTGTGTGTGTGTGTGTGTGTGTGTGTGTGTGTGTGCTGTCTATATTAAGAAATTGAAAACTCGTTTGAGCGAACACCACAACACCGACACACATACCCGAACTGCAAATAAGCCGAACCCCCTAAACCGTGAAATTTCAAATCTCGAATCGTCATAGTCAGCCAACACCACCACGCGCTACATACTACATACCCAAACATAATAAATAAAACACATACATACACTAACCAAACCCTACTTCTAACACTACACTAAACCTTACATACATTACTATCTATGCACTTACCTTAACCTGCACCCTAACCCTAATGTCTGTAACTATCGCACACTTACCCTACAGACATATACCCAAACAAAACAAATAATCCACACACATACACTAACCAAAACCCTACTTCTAACCCTACACTAAACCTTACATACATTACCTATCTATGCACTTACCTTATCCCACACCCTAACCCTAAGGTCTGTAACTATCGCACAGTTACCTTACAGAGCTATACCGCAGATGGGCCAACCATGACAATTCGACATTTCTTGTTTCGTGGTTTTGATGGTTCACCATTACCGTAATTCATTCTATACATGTCACTCAATTTCGATTCACTCAAATGGGTTTTCGATTTCGTAATATAGACCCGTGTGTGTGTGTGTGTGTGTGTGTGTGTGTGTGTGTGTGTGTGTGTGTGTGTGTGTGTGTGTGTGTGTGTACATGTATGTGTGCATATGTGTGCATGTTTCTGTCCATTTTTCTATGTGTATGTGTGTGTGTGTGTGTGTGTGTATGTGCGTTTGTGTGTTGCATTAAATACTTATATAACTTATATTTTGGATGTAAAATACTTTCTCCAACAGTTACATATGCTGTAACATAATATACATAATAATAAAAAAAGCAAATATGAAACAATTTAACGCATAGCTCATCGTCTAAGTGCAATAAATGCCTCCTTGTAAGGTGCTATTGGGAAAATAACACCTTTCCAGGATTGTAGGGGCCTTCCACCTGTGGCCTCAGGCATCACAACACTCAAGGGAGGATGTTATTTTCACAATAACATTCACCCTGTCAGGAGTTATTGCATGCTTAATTTATGAATAAAGGACTGAATAGTTTATTTCTTCTCAGTTACCCCCTATACTAATTAACAGATCACAAAATGTTTCCATATGTGTTACTTTCTTGTGTCATTAAGACTTTTTCAAGTACTAATGAAGAACCATGTTTTACCACACAGCTTGAAAACTTCTCAGACTTATGTATCACATTATCATGTTGTGAATTTAGATCAGTAGAACACAATTTTTTATTCCTTTTACTAATTAATTTCCTGTCCTAAAATCGTAATTTCATAAATTATCTGTTGAGAACTTAAATGCACATACACTGTGCCAGGAGGATCACTGTGCCTTGCCTCTAGTGTGAATGCTTTCTTATTTTCCTGTCACTTCTTTAAAACTTTCACAATACAAAAAAAAGGAGTTTAACATTATTACCTTTACATCTCCCTTACTAATTCCTACCTTGTTAACACTATTGAAATAGTGTACTGATACCAGTAACATTCAACAAGCAAAGAAAAGTAAATAAATAAATAAAACATAAAAAATATGGAGTGGCAGATGGCAAGGGCCAAACTGTACACTGTGTATTCATATTTTGACCTTCTTTCTCAGTTCAGGATTCATCAGGCGTTATAATTTCTATTAATTTGTAAATATACTAATTAAACTATGGTTCCCCTTAGTTATGCAAATTGTCAAATTTCATGTACATGATACAAAGTAATACCTGCTTCAATTATGAATAATTTCCCCCATCTGCTCTGTGCCACTGTAAAACACAGAAGTACACAAGCAGCAGTTACCTCTTTGCCCCTTGGAACTGTGCTAATCATTATAATATGACTATCAGTTAAACGGTAATATGCATGGCTGCAGAGATCAGAACACATCTCTGTTGTTGTCCTAGCATAAGTGCATCAGAAGAGTGAGCTACCTCTTTTCATATAAAACCAACTGCGTGAAATGCATCTATGAGTCCCAAAGCAATTTAAATCATCTGCTTCCATGTTACAATAAAAGCCTTCTACAGAGTAATAAAGATAAGGCATGTTCATTAAAATACAATAATTAAACAAATTCTAGCAGGCTTTGAACTCAAATTTAAGTGCAAATGCTCTGTGGACTTGAATGAAATTTTTCATGAATGACTTGAGGGGAAACACCTCTATACCTTATAATTTCTGGCCTGTTTGAAGTGGAAATATGTAGCTACTGAAAATGGGTAAAAATAAGCACATATATATGTTTTCTATTTTATTACATAGTGAACAGATGGTTTCAAATTTTGCTTGAATTTCTGTGGGTCACAAAGGCTTTGATCACAGATGTGCCTTTGGCTATTTCTTTGAAAGAAAAGCCTTTGTAACAAAAATAGAAAATCTATTAATATACATGAGTTGTGTATAAAGTTATGTAGAATTTCTGTGGCATGAAAACACAAAGAAATATAACTGCACTTGTTGCATATCTCATAAAATGCAAAAAAAAAAAAAAACCTACAATGCAATACTGCATAAGGAAAATGTTAAGCACAATTTTATAGTCTTATTTCAGGTCAGTTTTATATATTCAGGCAGTTGCACAATATGAAAAAGGGAGTTGCTGTACATTTACTTCATTGTGATAAAACATATCTGAAGAATACTTAAATATTCACATATTTTTCCTGTGCATCATCTACTTATCTGTGATACTGTCTTACTGGCAGACCACATCAACAACTGTTATGCAACATACCAGTAGAGAGTCTTAAAAAATAAGTATGCTGCACTAGTTAGTTAAGTGTGGTTTGCTGCCATGTGCAGGGTGTGGGCAAATCAGAGACAGAATGGGCACTCACTTATAAAAACAGCATGGTATGCAGTGCACGCCAATGAGTATATAATGATATGGAAATGATGAACTCCTTGAAATGAGCCACATGAATTATACAAATAAAGATACCCAGAATGGTAGACTAATTCAGTAGCATGTGAAATGGGGATGCTGCAATGTAGCATGTGCCCAATGTGAATGTCATGGTATATGGTGCAAAACAGACGTGATGTTAGATATAGCATCAACAGAAGTACATCAGCATGCATTTGTGACTGCTGACAGAGCTGGTGCTTGCAACGTTATATGCACACCAGCATGCATTTGTGACTGCTGTCAGAGCTGGTACATGCAATGTTACAAGTAAACCAACATGCATTTGTGACTGCTGTCAGAGCTGGTGCATGCAGTTTTACATGAACACCAGCATGCATTTGTGACTGCTGTCATAGCTAGTGAATGCAGTTTTACATGCACACCAGCATGCATCTGTGACTGTTGTCAGAGCTAGTGTATTCAATGTTACATGTTGCTTCTCTTTGTGCCACCAGTCAAGGAGCAGGCAGCACCTAATGTACCACCAGCGCACATACCAAGTGAATGGGAACCATTTCTGAATAGACAAGGATACTGTAAGGGACTTAGTCAAACTGAGTTCTCACAAGTGGAATCCCAGAAGATTCGCAATATGCCTAATTCTGTGGATGCAAATGTAGGTGTATCCTTCCTTCACCATTTTAAATACAGTGATAGTCACCTAACCTACAGGGAACATTTTAGATATTTTTATTTATTTATTTGACATTTGTTCACCGGGAAAGTTGGCTGGGCCAGAAATGACCATTTTCAGTGGAGACGCATGGAGAAAAGCTCCACAATCACAATCTTTCAAAAACTGATTACAGATATTTTAAATTACAAAGTATCATGTCACACTACAAAAATTCAACTACAGATATTTTCAATTACAAAGTATCACATTACACTACAAATCATAATAGTTAAAAAATGTTATATTGCAATCAGCCTTGCAAATTTTGCACCATTTCCTCTTCATAGTGTTACAGCATGTGCAAGAGCATAGCTGGCTCCCCCAGACAGTTGAGGAGAAAACCAACACTGTGCAGGCTTTTTATGACACAGATCATATGGGTGTGATTCTGAAAGCCACAGACTACATGACAGTTGCTATCATGGTCCCAAGTGGTCCAGAGAGCCTATGATATATCAACTCATATTGTTTCTTCTCCCTGAATTGGCAGGTGGTTTGTAATGCCCACAGTTTAATTTATAATACGTTTATCACCCACAAAGGCAGTTCACATAGGTTCATAGGTTCATAGGTTCATACTAGGCTATCTACCCTAGGGCATTTATAAGCCTAGCCAGAGTGTGTATGGCTTTCGCCACCCATTTTAAATTAATTTTGCTATGCCCTTTTTCAAGGTTAGTATACTGTGCCTCTGTCTAACAGTGAAACAGAAGTGATACCCGGGGTAAACATATGATCTCCCATCCACTCATCAAGATTCCTCTTGAAGAGAGTCAATGAGGGACTCTGACTAACCTGGACTGGGATTTTATTCCAGAGTGAAGGGAGCCTCTGGGTTATGAATCTGTCCCTCCAGCATGTCCTATTTATTTCAGTGCTGAGGTTTAAGTCCCTCGAGCGCGTAGCTCGATGGGATTTGGATTTTCTGAGGTGCAGCATGTCCATTAATTCCGGGTTGGACATGGCTTTATACATCAGGCACAGATCGCCTCTGAGCAGGCGGTATGCCACTGAGTAGAGCTGGAGTTTCTTTAACCGGACAGCATACGGCATCTGTTTGAGCCCATTGATCCTCTTGGTGAGGTACTTTTGGGGTCTTTCCAGTTGCTGCAGGTGTCTGGTAAGGTACATCCCAAAAGGGGCATTGTACTCAATTATGGACCTGATGAAGGATGAGTAAAGAGGCACGATGACCTCCCCTGATCTAGATGTGAATCCCTTCATGATTAGGTGGGCTATATAAAATGTTTTTCTAACCACTTTGGCCACGTGGTTGTCAAATGAGAGATTGCTATCAACTTGGGTCCCCAGGTCCCTAATTACTTCTTCTGTACTTAATGGATTACCACTTATGTGGTAAGTTGTGGGCACTTTGTTTTTGCCAAAGGGGATGACTATACACTTTTTGGCGTTTAGCTTGAGGCCATGGCTCTGGCACCAGTTGTCTGTTTCTATGAGGCCCTTTTGGAGGATGCTTGTGTCGGCTGGAGAGTCTATTATGGCACCCAGTTTGCAGTCATCTGCGACCTTGGTCAGCCACAGTCCTTCCATGTTGGCCTGTACCTCCGAGAAATATATACCGAACAAGAGAGGTCCCAAGACTGAGCCTTGTGGGATGCCACTTGTAACTGGTTTGGAGTCTGACATGGCTCCAGCTATTCTAACCATGTGGGTTCTGTCCTTGAGCCAGTTTGCAACCCATCTAGTGACATAGGGGTTTATATTTAAGCTGGTGAACTTATCTATAATGCCCGAGTGGGGTATTGTATCGAAGGCTTTTGTGAGGTCCAGGTAGGCTGTGTGGACCACCTTCCCCTTGTCAATGGCCTTGGTGACTGTTTCAAAGAAATCGACCAGGTTTAAGAGGCAGGATCTGCCCTTAACAAAGCCGAACTGGGTAGGATCCAGTGTCTGTAGGTCCCCAATATCTTTATTTATAAGGTCCATGATGATCCTTTCCATAGCTTTGCAGACCAAGCTACTGAGACTTATGGGGCGATAGTTTCCAGGATCCGTTGAGGCACCACCTTTGTGGAGAGGGACCACTGTTGCTGTATGCCACTCTTTGGGTACATATCCTGTAGTAAGGCTGAGATTGAACAGTAGTTTTAGGTTTGGGTTTAGCTCTTCTTGGAGTTCATGTAGGACGCAGCCGGGACACCGTCTGGTCCCATTGATGCTGTGTTTCTTGCTTTGCAGAGGGCAGCTCTTACCTGAGCATCTGAGATGTCAGGGGGGCAGCACTCTGCTGGGATAGATATTAGCCCTTTTGGTGGGGAGGGGGGGGGGAGTTTGCGCTGAACATGTCAGCTAGGATGTTGGCAATGTCTGTGGGTTTGGTGTATTTTTTGTCATTTTGGACTAATTCTGAGCATATCTGGGAATTCCCACCCAGGTTCCTAACATAACTAAAGAAAGCCTTGTGATTATCCTTAGTGTCCTGTACAATTTTTCTCTCGAAGCTGGCCTTAGATGATTTTATGAGTGCCCGTAGTTTTTTGCTAATACTGATCAGAGATGCCTTCCCTTTTTGGGATTTAGCTCTGTCATGTAGTAGCTTCCTCCTTCTATTGTATAGTTTGTTTATGGCTGGGGTCCACCAGACAGGACGTCTGCCTTTGGAGGATTGGGTCTTGGTTTTGTTTGGGACTGCATGATCCATGCATTCCTGAAGGTGTTCATAGAATGCGTTTATAAAGGATTTTGTGGTCTGGGCCGTATTATCCACAGGCCTGGGGGCTTTGAAGGATTCCACCTTGGTTTTGAGGAGTGTGAAATTTGCTTTAGAGAAGTTTTTCACTGTATTTTTCTGGGCATGGGGTGGGGTCGGGATGTGAATATCCAGTGAGATTAGTTTATGGTCTGATCTTACCAGTGAGGGATACACTTCTGGTCTGGAGCATAGAGTCCCCATGTTGGTGATGATCAGGTCCAGTATGTTTTCCCCTCTTGTGGGAGTGGTAACAAGTTGTTCCATAGCACTTGAGTTTATAAATTCTAGGAACCTTTGGGCTAGGGTGTTGGAGCTAGAGTAATGCTCCCAGTCTATGGTTGGGTAGTTGAAGTCACCCAATATAATGGTGTTTGGAGAGACCTTCATATTTTCCAGTGTTCTCAGGAAGGCCGAGTGGGGTTCCTGGGTTTGGGAGGGTGGTCTGTAGCAGGCTATAAACTGGAAGGCAGTTTTACCCACTGTTAGTTGCACATGGATAGTCTCTGATGCTTCGTGCTGTGCCACCAACCTGGAGGTGTGGGTATCTTTGGCGAATATTGATACTCCCCCTCCTTTTGTGGTTCGGTCCAAGTTTTGGGGCCGAAAAGCATGGTATGAGGTATAACCTGGTAGTGCTGGGGTGCTCTCGAGAGCCTTGAACCAGGTTTCTGTTACTGCACAGATATCGATGTTCTCCATGCTAAGGAGAGTTTCGAGTGCATGCATCTTGAGGTTTAGACTTCTGGCATTGAGTAGCATTACTGTTAGTTTCTTATCCCTTGTGATACCTATGAGCCTTGCCTAAAAAAGGCACTATGGGGGTAGCAAGAGCCTTTGCCAATATCCGAAAGCCCAGGGGTGACAGGTGCAAGCCGTCCCTAGCGAAGCATCGTGGCTTGTCGAGCATGTCATCCCAGGCTGACAGGCACTGGATCCCCTTTGAATGACACCAATACTTAAGCCAATTGTTGAAATTGATAATCTTGTCTTCATACTGTGGCATCATTCTTGGTGAGGGTAAGATGCTACTCAAGGTCAGGGTCATACCGGCCTGGGCTACATGCTCAGAGAGCTCCTCTATGTCTCTTTTCATGTATTCCAGGGAGGTACGTCTCAGGTCATTCACACCAGCATGGACAATGACTGAGTCATATTTGTACTTGCCTTGGAGTGACCTGAGTGCTTGTGTTATGTGGCGGATCCTAGCGCCCGATAGGCAGCTCACCGTGACCTTCTCCTTGTTCAGCCTGGTGAGCGGGACGTCAGTATGCCTGATGATAGAGTCACCTATTACAAGTGTATCAGGTGTGTTGTTTAGCCTTAAGGGCTGTGACTGTTCGGCACACTGGCTTTGTGAGCTATGTGTTGCAGGTGTTTTGTTTTGGGGTAGCGGTTGCTTGGGTGTCTGCTTTGAAGGTCTCTGCTGCTTAGGCAGATTTTTATTTAGAGCCTCCAAGTATGTTTTTGTGTGTTTATGTGTTTGGTTTGCTGTCGTGGTAGGTCTATGTGAGACTGGAATTGTAGTGAGTATGGTTTCCTTCTCCTCCTGACTGGTTATGCCAGTACTGAGTTGAGAGAGCTTAGCCTCCAGTTTGGCTATATGGTTGCATCTCTCACATGTGTTGGAATTTGTTGGGAGGAGGAGAGGGTTGTCTGTGTACATTTGGCAGTTGTAACATTGCCTCAAGATTCCCAGGTTCACCAGCTGGACCGGAGTGGAGATTGACAACTGACCTTTGGACATGCTAGAATAGTATTGGGAATTCCTTTATAATTGAAAAAAAGGGCCAATGGGGAACAAGTTACTCAAGGGGAGTTTGTGAGGGTGTAGTGCTTTTAATTTTTTAGTGCTGACTTATATAATTGCTTTAGTGAGCAAGTGCTAGGCTTTAGCGTAGGAATAGGGTGTTTATTATGAGAACTAGAGCAGTTCCAAGGCTCAAACCCAAATAAGCGACGCTGCTCGATGCCGCGCTATGCACAAAATCACGCAAAGCCGCGCTACAGCGGGTTTTATACAGGCGGACTTGAAAGAGCTAGAAATTGGCCCAAAACAGCCAACAGACTACCAGATTCCTGTGCTGGGAACACTCCTCCAGGGACAGATAGGCTGCTCCAAGCTCCCCACATGATTATCACATGTAGTACATGTCCAATCTATACCAAAGGTTCCTACAAAGGTACTTTCCACAGGTTCATCAGGTTGCTAGGTGCACATAAATGCTAGATCAGCCAAGTCTGCACTCATAGGTACCATGCCAAAAGGGATCACATCACATATAATATGCTATGGGTTGTGTGTTATCTGATATGGATTGAAGTCCCAGTTGAAGACCCTGATATGTAACTGTTCATAAAATGTAGGGAATGACCAAGACAGAAAAATGAAACCTAGTGAAACATCTGTTTAGAGTACTGAAGATACATTTCCAGTGTCTAGACACCTCAGAAGGGACACCTTAATACAGTCTAGACATATGTAGCAAAACCTTTGATACATGACCCACGTTATATAAAATGGCATTAAGCAGACAAGTGGGCAAGCAGCTAAATGTCATGGGAGTACATTCCACATGTGTTATAGAAACAGCAGAAAGGTAAGGTGGAGAGTTAGGGAAGGAACATGTTACAGCAATACCACACTAAAGGAAGAAGTGGATGAAACAGCAATACCACACTAAAGGAAGAAGTGGATGAAACAGCAATACCACACTAAAGGAAGAAGTGGATGAAACAGCAATACCACACTAAAGGAAGAAGTGGATGAAACAGCAATACCACACTAAAGGAAGAAGTGGATGAAACAGCAATACCACACTAAAGGAAGAAGTGGACGAAACAGCAATACCACACTAAAGGAAGAAGTGGATGAAACAGCAATACCACACTAAAGGAAGAAGTGGATGAAATACATTGCAGCCTTGCCAAACGTAGTGTCTTCAAATAAGACTTCAGTCTATCGAAGGCTTCACACTCTGAGACAAAATCCTAACAGTGTCATATTTTGACAACTATGTATTAACACTGTTATAGTGAAAGTCCTATAGGAAATGTTTGTATGAAGACATTATATTTATGTGATTCTTTAATGCCCTGATAAAGGGGCACTTTTTAAAAAGATTACTGAGAATGTTTCCAAATAGCAGTGGAAGCCAAAAATTCCCTTTAACAGACTGAAGTTATCTATATAAACTGTTTGTGTATTCCCAGACTAGAGGTTCATTGGAGGTCTATAGTGTTGTACAATATTCTTAGATATGATTAACTTAGTATAGAGCATTATATGTAAAAAATGCTGCTTTAGAGATAAGAGCTAAACTGAGCTGGCAGCAAATGAAACAACAGAATGTTGCATTTGGCTCAATCAGCTTGACTGTGTACACTGACTACTACATGCAGTACCCAATGCTGCATGCACGTGCTAAGGAACTACAGTAACCAGGCTCTGAGAACATTAGAACATCAACCTCCATCAGCATGTCACTGGAAGGTATCAGAGGTTCAGTCCTGCTTATGATAAGATACAAGGGTGCCTTAACTATGATTGGCATTTGATCTCTTATATTGGATAGAGTTGTCACTGTAATTAGGGGGTGTACCTGAGTGCCACATTTTAAATTAATATGTGTAATTACATGCAGTTTTCATTATCAAAAACTGAATGATAAATGAATGCCAAACTATGCTACCATGTATCTAGCAGTTAGCACAGAGGGCTAAGGCTCTGAGCTTTTAATGAGCTGCTTCCTGTTGTCAAAATGCAGAATTTGGTTCTCCCCACCTCCATTTGCACAGTATGTGACTGAGAAAGTCACTGGACTAGACAGTGCTCCCTGCCTACCCTAGAAAATGGACGCTTGTGACCAGTGGGCTTACTTGGCTAATAAATGAATAAAATACATTTTTAATGTTATTGGAGTCTTGATAATAAATTAATTGGGCTATATTAGTCCATTTTTTCAAGTTCCATATTATAGATTGCATTTGTCTTATTCTAGGTTCTCAGCTTCATATTTTCATTTGCAGTTGTACAGATGTGGAGATATATCAGGAGGAATTTGTCTTATTTCATAGTGAAACTGAAAATTCATGGAGGCAAACAGCAAAATACTGACAAAATAGTCACATATAAACAAAAACAATGGTCTTCCAACAGAAAGAAACTATGCAAACAGACAAGAAATGCTTTATCAAGGGGTGGGGGGAACCCCGCCCCCACCCCCATGTGGGAGATGAGCCATCTACATCCTACCAAACTTAAATATGCCAAATCCCTGGTTGCATCAACTACAAAAATGACAAATTATCCCATAAAATGTGATTCAGCTGAGATCATAGCATTTTATTTGTTTTGCATTGAGAGTTTAAATCGCCAAGAAGCCAACATAACAGTCAATAAACATATGCGTAGGTAAGTGCTAGGCTAGCTGCTCCTGCAGGCCAGCTGCTCCTGCAGGCCATTTTAAGGTTAGCCAATTTCCCTTTTGATGAATGAATTAACCTATCCCATTTGATGTTCAAATAGCCTTACCCAGCTCATGGCCGATAATCACATATTACTTCTAATAACAATAACTGGGATTTTACCATAGATAATTTGTGGAGAACCATGGATGGAGTAAAGCATTTAAGAGCTGCCTCAATCCATTATAAGTAAAGATGCAGTCCTGAGGTCAATTTTCTGTTTCCCTTCCATAAATCCAAGTTACACTTGAATATAGACAGGGATGAGATTTGTTTTAAGTGGTTGGGCATTCAGTTTCAGTGCAGTGGTGTCGTCTAAGAGATATACCTACCTCTCCTAACCATTCTGGAGATGTTGCAGAAAAGGTTTAGGTCCCTGGGCCAAGTGTTTCTGATGCCATTTGACTTGCTGATGTGCAGTAGGTCCATCAGTATTGTTTCTGTGGATGTTTTCCTTGTATGCCAGAATCAAGTCACTTCTTAGCAGTCTGTAGGACACCAAGTACAGTTAAAAGACTTTGAGGCAGTCCATGTAAAGCACATTGTTTAGGCATTGTATCCTTTTAGTAAGATATCTCTCTGGGTGTTCTAGTGGTTGCATGTGTCTGGAGAGATACCAGCCAAAGGGGACATCATACACAATGATTGACCTAATGAGGTCTGAGTAAAGGAGGGCCAAGACCTCTTTAGATTTAGTTGCAATCCCTTTGTTTATAAATTGTGCAATATGGAAGGCCTTTCTTGCAACAGTGGACACATGCTGGTTGAAAGTTAGGTCACTGTCCACTTAAGTTCCAAAATCCCAATATAAATGGGTCAACTCTCAGGAGCATATTGGGTCTATATTAGATCACTGAACTCTTAAAAAAGTGAACAGTGATTAATCGACCCTATGTAAGCGAAAGCTTACAATGTCAAACTGTCAGAACGGCGATGTTCCAACAAAAAAATAAATAAATAAAACACTTTAAATATTACATTAAGTGGGGGGCTTCACCCCCCCACACCCCCCAGGGTCATCTCTCAGGAACATATTGAGTCTATATTACATCACCGAATGCTTAAAAAAGCGAATGGTGATTAATCGACCCTATGTAGGTGAAAGCTTACAATGTCAAACTGTCAGAACAGCGCTTTTCCAAGGGGAAAAAAAAATCACTGTTCCAACAAAAAAAATAAAATAAAACACTTTAAACATTACATTAAGTGGAGGGCTTCATCCCCCAGACCCCCCTACTTAAATATACCAACTCCGAGATCGCATTACAGTGCCGAAAATGGCAAAGTAACAAAGAGGCCAAGCAAATTCTTTCCCAGGGAAAGAACTTGCTTAAAAGCCACTTCAATATTTTGCCGTTTCAGTCTTTTGAGTTCGACCAAGATGCTTTCGAAAGAATGCTTCTTCGGTCTTCTAATAGGGAACTGAGCATATTGCCAATGTGGCAGTTCCCTTGGGTAGTTGATTTCCTAAAGGATATGATAATGCATTTTTTGGTATTTAGTTTCAGTCCATGATTCTGGTACCAGTTATTTCTTTGGGTAAAACCCTAATGCAGGATGGCCAAGTCACTTTGGGATACAGTAACTTCTCCTAGGTTGCAGTTATATCCTAACTCTGCAGATTTAGTCAACCAGATCCCTTTGGTTTACTGGAGTTTACTTCAGAGAAGTAGATACCAAACTGGAGAGGTTGCATCACCAAACCCTAGGGAACTTCCCTGGTGATTGGTCTCTTTGTCGAGGTAGTTTACCTTATCGTGATCTCCCGTGTCCTATTTGTGAGACACTTGGCAATCCAGCAGATGATGTTGGGGGTTTGTTTTAGCTTGTTTAAATGTGGCTTCAGTTTTGTTCCTGCCCAAACTGCTTTTTTATCACACACTTTGTTGGATTTAAAAATGTTTACTCAAAA
Source organism: Protopterus annectens (assembly GCF_019279795.1). NCBI lineage: Eukaryota > Metazoa > Chordata > Ceratodontiformes > Protopteridae > Protopterus > Protopterus annectens. The sequence continues at coordinate 143,150,247 of NC_056727.1, read as the reverse complement.
CTTGAATTTATTATTAGTGTTTGGGAATATGAACTGTAGCACTGAGATAGGAATGGGTTTATAAAGGAATATTAACTATAACTCTTCATTACATGTTACAACGGCCATGTATGAAAAACTTTGTCAATATGAATTGAGAAAAGTTAACAGGAGAAAACATTTTAGGTTTAATCTGTCACAAGATAAAAGGGAGCTATTGGCTACAATTTCCAAGGGCAAGAGGTATTGTTTTATGAAAGCTGATAAGAGGGGTGGGTTAGTCATTATGAACTATGGATGACTATGTGAATAAGATGTATCTAGTTGATCAATAAAACTTGTTTTCAGACATCTCTTACTGAATTGAATATTGCATATAGAAATATAGACGATGCTGGATTATTTATATTTATGTAATGTCATTCATAAAGGTTTGTCTTATTTATTGACTATTAAAAAGCCAGTCATTCCAGGTATTTTTGGCATACCTAAGATCCATAAATCAGTTTATGACCTGCTTATGCATCCTACAGTAGATGGCAGTGGATCAGCCATAGCCATCTTCATAGATTTTAAACAGAGAGCTTTTATGCTTACAAGGCCCTATTTGTTGAAAGATTCTTGACAATTTTTAAAGGATGTTATGGGTAACTTATTGACCCTGGAACTTAATGTGTTACTATTATGTAATTTATTTGTTTTCCATTTTTCTGCATATCACTGGCTTATAAATGTGTAGTGAAGTGGTTTCACAATTAGATTTTATTGATGATGTGAATCTTAGCTAAGTTATGTCATTCATGGAAACAGAGCTATGTAATACAATATAATTTAAAGGAGTGTACTTACAACATGCAAGTGTCACTATGAGGGTGACATGTGCCTCAATTTGCACAGATATTGTTCTTAGCTTTTGGGAAGGCAAGTTTGTTTTTCCCTCAAAATATTCCACACTTTGGAAATCTTACAATTGTTGCCTTGATGGCATCTGTTTGTTTTGGTCTGGGACTGAAACAAACTTAACAGACTTTATAGATTTTCTTAATGGTACTGCTTTCTTTTTAAGGTTCATTTACAATGTTAATGCATACTACTTAGGGTTCTTAATGTTAAGCTAATGAAAAGTAACATTAAATTTTCTTACACAATTTTTTGCAATCTCACTTATTCTAGCACATTTTTTCTTTAATAACTGCTATCCTTTACAACAAAAAACAGTATAGTTAAGGGCCAGATTGATAGGATGATGCAAATGATTTCAGACAAAAGTATACTGCTTCAGGAAATTTCTATGGTAACAATTTGAAATCTCAGGACCGGCTAGTCTCAGTCCCAAAATACGGAGACTGAATGGCTGAAAGAACAGACTTATATATACTAAGTCTGAGATGCCATTTCTCAGAATATTCCCTTTTCTCCAAGGTATTGTGATCTCAGAGTTGATATATATATAAGTTCAGTGATGTTGGGGTATGAGGGATGCTGAGGGGATTGCCTCACCAGAAAAAGAAGTTTCAAGGAGAAAAGCAATTTTCAAGATTCGCTCTTCTCCTGTTTTTTTGCCTTTTTTCAGTTTTGTCAGCAGTCAGCATTTCAAATGCTGACATTTCAGTAGAAACCATTTTCTAACATGAATCAAATGTTTATGAACAGAACACACCCCCAAGTCATTTATAGAAGAGATTTGGGATGAAGTGTTTGGCAAGTATAAAAAAGGCATTATGGGCCCATTCTAGGAGACAATGATAACACTGATAAAATGGCAGTAACACATAACATCAACAGACATTTTGGCAATTTTATAAATTCATAGATTGTTCCAAGGCTAACACCCCAGGGGGCCTTTCTAAACTTAGCCAAGTTTTCCTGAAAGAATAATGATGTCCTGTATCCAAATAGGGCATTGAAGACTAGGCATGTATAAGCTACCTCTATCCATAAGGGACATGGATGCCTGTTTGGGTGTAAATTTCCTATTTCCTATCTACAGGCTGCACTTAAACTAGGTAATAGATTAACCATTTCCACTAATAGTGAGAATGCAGTATGTATTATAATAAAGAGCTAGGAAATTTTTATTTTATTTATTTTATTTTACATTTGTTGACCGGGATAGTCCGACTGGATCCATGTCCATTTTCAGAGGAGGCCCGGGGAGATAAGCTCCAACATACATACAAAAAAAGTATTACATATAACATGAAAAGCACTATTTACCAACTTAATATGACAAGCAAGTTATGCAGTCCAACAAACTGTAGAATTAGATGAGGCTATAAACAAACAGAAAATGTTTTAAAGTAGACAATGGTTTGAATAAATTACTTTCCCCTACAGTAAGAGTTAGTTTCAGGAGAACGGCAAATATTATGAACTTGTTGAAGAGATTGTTCCCTACCAAAAATGAAAATAAGGGGACATTTAGATGCAATGATTGCAATATCTGCAGCTACACTATGCAGGATGACAGTTTTAAATTAGAACAAGTTACATTTAAATTCAATGGCTACAACACTTGTAGGTCAAATGGAGTGGTATATGTAGCTTTATGCCTCTATTGTTCAGCCTATTACACAGGAAAAATTAAGAAGACATTGCAGGAATGTGTACCTGAGCACATAAATGATAGAGAAACAAAATATGTCAAGAGCCTTGTAAAAACATTTCATTGACTGCAATGGATTCAAAAAGTTCAATTTTATTGTTTTGGAAAGAATAATCTCAAATCCAAGAGGAGGTCTCTGGGAAGAGATAATGGAAGTTAAAGAAATTTTGTGGCAGCTAAAACTAGATGCCCGTCATCCTCTGGGTATTAATGAGAATGCTTCTCCCATGTGTCATTTGACAATGAAGGCTGGCAGACTGTGATTTTTTAACACAGTTTTAAATACATTTTTTCACATTTTAATCTCAGTTTTTCTACTTAATAAGCTTATACATGAATATGTTATTTTGTATTTCCTGTCAATGCATTTATTACCTTTTATCCAATGCATTTGTCTTGTTTATGTACTTTTAAATGCTTTATGTGATTTGTTCAGTAGTCATATAATGAAATAGGTCATGTTATATAACAGCTTGGTAACAGAAAAGCTAAGACCATGGTTCTGAAGAAGGGTGTACTTTTTGTGTAAGACAAAAGTGCTTAACCATTAAAAAATCTTTGTATTGCTATTGCTGTGGTTGCTTCCTCAAGTATGTGCTGACAACTGATTTTGAGTTTGGTAACTTTTTTATGTTTTTTCAACAGAGTTGGAGCAGCTTTTTGTGAATATGGTTTAAGGGGTTATTCCCAGCTTATTTAGCTTTTCTATTATGCACAGGTAGGGGTTGTGTCAAAAGCCTTTTTGCAGGTCAAGGTATGCGGTGTGAATTGTTTTACTTCATTGGTTTGCTGACCTTTTGAAGAAGTCCACAAGGCTAAAGAAGCCAGTTCTGCCCTTGACAAATCTAAATTGTGACAGGTCCAGTGTTTGAAGGTTCTCAATGACTTTATTGATTAATTCTGTGATAAGTCCTTCCATGGCTTTGCATATGAGACTGATCAGACTTATGGATCTGTAATTGGCTGAGTTTCTAGATGGTCCTCCCTTACACAGTCGAAAAACTGTAGCTATTCCCCAGTCACTTGCGACAAGACTTGTATGAAGTCTTAAGTTGAACAGTATTAGCGCTTTGGCTAAATCATGTTTCTTGCTATTTAAGTTACATCCATGGATATTGTCAGGATCAATCAATACAGTATTTTTAGCTTTTGATAGCCCTTTCAGGGTTTGATCTTGGGTGAGAGATGGAAATGTGTCGGTTTCAGGTATATCTTCTAGGACAGGTAGAGGGGAGAGAGGGATAAAATTTGAGCTAAGTTTATTGGACAATAAGTTGTTTATATTTTATGCCTCAGTGTAGGTATTATCGTTCACAACTGACTCTATGCATCGCTGCACTGTGCTTCTGAGATTACAAAGATAATGAAAAAAGGCCATGTGATTGTCTTTGCTTTGGGTTTTTGGTGGGTTTTATTGAGCTCCTGCATTGTTTATTTCAGTGACAAGAGCTATATCAATATGGGAATTGCTCTTATAACTTTTAGTCATTTTTTTTCCTTTTATTGTAAAGCTTTTTGATATTATGGTTCCACTAAGAGGGTTTGTTTCTGTGGTTTGCCCTCAGCTTGTTCCTAAAGGGTACAGATGCATCTGTGCAGCTGTTCACATGCTGGTATTATGTGCTGGTGCACATTTCCATGTATTCATTGGAGTTAAGTGGGTTTGGTGGTGATTTGAAGCTAGCCAATGTATCACTTTGGAGAAGTTACTTTGTCCTACGGAAATTTCTAAAGATACATTGGATGGAAGGAGTCCCTGGTTTCAATTTCATTTTGAAAGAGACAGCTTTATGGTCAGACCTAAGAAGTGGCAAAGATACACAAGGAATGTTTCAAGATGCCCTCGTGTTAGTAATGACAGGATCTAAGATGTTTTCCCCTAGTGGGTATTCTAACTAATTGTTCCCAGGCATTTGTATTAACAAAGTTTAGGAATATCTGTGCTTCTGCACTAGTGGTGTTTTAATTTCTCAGTCTATAGTTCAATAGTTTGTCACCTAAGAAAATGAAACTGGGTTTAATACTGCTTGATTCCAGTTCCTGTAGATAGATGATATGACTTTCTTGGATCACAGAAGGAGTTCTATTTAAGATATGGTACAGGATCTTCTTGATGGTTACTTGGACATGAAGAAGATATAATGCATCTTGCTGCTTTATCAGCATTGATTTGAGCTTCTTCTGGATGATTTAGATGCCACAACCTCCACCTATTATAGCCCTGAATAGCCAGAGTGCTTTCTGCAATTTTAAGCCATGTCTTAGTCTATATCCTCCAGGGTGAGAAAGGCTTGTAGTGACTGAAGTTTCTTGTTTAGGCTTGTTTAACTGATCAGTAAAACCTTTATATTTTCCTTTGTTTGGCTGATTTTATTGGGAGATTTATTTGACTGGCATTGTCTAAAAAAGGTACTCTTTGGATGGACAATGTCTTTGCCAATAATGAAAACTATAAATGGGACAGATGCTGGCCATCCCTCATGAAGTAGCATGGCCTGTCAATTATATCCTCCTAGAGTGACACATATTGGACCCACCCCAGCCCCAAATGACACCAAAATCTTAACCAGCTATTGAAGTCAATTAATTTTTGCTCATATTATGGCATCACACTTGGAGAAGGTAGAATGGTGTTTAATGCTAGGTATTTAATTATTAATGCTTGCTTTGTATACATAGTTTGAACACTTTATCATGTCTCTCTTCATGTAGTCCAGGAAAGTTCATCTGAAGTCATAGCCACACACATGTGCTATGACATAGTTATATTGGCACTTTTTATTCAAAGACATGAGTGCATGTATGATCTGATGGATCCTGGCACCAGATCAGCAACTAAACGTCACTCCCTTTTTCATCAGCCTGGTAAGAGGTACATCTCTATGTCTTACAATGGAGTCACCTATAACTAGAATATTTAGCTGATAGATGTCTGTCTTACAGGCTAAGCATCCTTCAGTTTGCAACTCCTTGTGCTATGTGAGGTGGTAAGATTAACTCAGTGAGTGTGCTTTATGCCTGCATGACATTTTATATGCCTTTGAGGTTTGGGTAAGTTAATCTTTAGAACTTCAGGATATGATGGGTTACATGTATTGTGATGGCTTTGGAGAGGTGTGATGTGTGGTGAACTGCTGAAGGTTTTCTTATCTGACTTTAATGTGTGTGAGATTTTTCCCTTCAAGGACATTATATATGTACATCTCTTACACAATGCACTATGCAACTTGAACAGTAGATGATCATCAAACAGCATGAGGCAATGCTTATACTCTATCACAGCATGAGACAATGCTTACTCTATCAATATACCCATTTTTATCAGGCTGGCTACAAAAGTTGTGGAAAATGTCTGGTCCCTGGTTTTTGCAGGAATGACTTGGGGGAAGGGGTAATTATAACTGTTTGTTTTGTCTATGACACTGATGAGTGGATTTACTACTAAGGTGTGAGGAAATGCCTAGATATTAGGACTGGGTGCATTGCAGCTCAATGTGTGTTTATTTGCATTTGGCACAGGTTGTTTGAGTCTCTGGCATGAATTACAAAGGTTGCATAGATTTTGCATTTTCCTTATAGGGAACATATCTGAAGTTTAGATATTATGATTGAATGACATTTGGCATTTTGCTGATTGATCATGCAGAGTTCAGAAAAAAATATACATTTTAATATTGTATAGCATTTTCTTCAGTAATTTTCTAGTATTAAAGACAAGTACTAACCCACTGCCACTACTTTACAGCAGACAGTTCTTCTGTTTTAATTTCAGAATAAATTTAAGTTAAAAATACTGTTGGTGGGGTGAAAACAGCAGGATGGCGTTGACACAGTAAGTTGGTAGCAATGCTGCTTCACCCCATGATCATGTATTCTTCAAATTTGTTAATCTGCAAAAGTCTGTAATGTGCTAAAGTGAGATTGATTAGATGGCACTAGTGACTACTGAAATAAGTCCAGATCATGTAGCTATGGTCTAGAAAAGCATTAATCTCAATGTCTCTTAACAACCAGTGATAAACAAGTCACTAATAATTGGACCTCAAATACATGTGGAGACTCATCTGAGTTACAGATGTTGAGAGCTGTACTATATGTCAAAATGATCTCCTTGTGTCCTCTGTTAATTACTAAAAGAAAATGAAAAAGATGTTATAACCACATGTGAGAAGCCAGGAAATCAACAAAGAATAGTATATCTTCTTAACAGTGTACTTGTATTTGTGACATATGCATGAAAAAATGCAGCCGCTGGATTAATATTACAGATTTAACGGGGTCCTGTTTTGTTATACCAAAGTAGAGTGTTATTATGATGTACAACTTATTATACACTAGGTCAATTGACAAAATAATGAAGCACTCATGATTTAAGAGGCACTATGCCAGAAATGGTTATTGCAGTCATTTATTGATATAATGGTACCTGCTGATATCATATGGCATGATGCTGTTTGGACTGGGCATGGTCCAGAACCTTTGAGAACTGGTTACATGCATATTTAACTTTAACAAAGGAATTTCAATTATACAAGTACCTTGTGTTATTACCTACTAATATCCTTGACTCAAATGCACTGCAAAAGTGTACTTAAATTTGACAGAATTCCTAACATACCATTCTTTTTATGTTAGAATATTAATCCTATATAAGATAACACAAAGCTCAGGTACACCGACCACACCAACTAGTTTTGGATATCCTTAACGCAAAATAAGTTTATTTATCCACAAAATATTCAAAGCGTTATCGCCAGTCTCAATAGACAAGCTTCCTCAGAGATTATTTCTCTGAGGAAGCTTGTCTATTGAGACTGGCGATAACGCTTTGAATATTTTGTGGATAAATAAACTTATTTTGCGTTAAGGATATCCAAAACTAGTTGGTGTGGTCGGTGTACCTGAGCTTTGTGTTATTTGGAGTTTTGGACTTTTGCTGTGGTTTAATCCTATATAAGAAAATGGTACCATAAAGATGTGAAGGTAGTCTGTTAAATAACGGTCTGAGCAAAAGTAAATTACTTCAAAATTTGTATATATGATTTGAATTAGCGATAGCTACTCCATACCATTAGATATGACATGCACTAGTGTTGGATGCGTTGGCAGTAAACATTCGTTTTAACTAATAAGCCCAGGTGCAGAAACATAAGTACATTTCTTGTATAATATTTGTTTGTCAGGTTAGAGATTTAGGCCTCTGCTCTCCTAAAAGACAGAAAAATATGGATTAGATACCAGTGTAGTAATTATATACGTATACACACATACACACACGCGCACACACACATACACACACACACATATATATATATATATATATATATATATATATATATATATATATATATATACATACATACATATGCATGTATCATATGGATCACAACCAGAGTTATAATTATATGGAAAAAAATAAGTTAATCTGGTAATCTGTCATCTCATCAAGATTATAAACTGGAAGTCTCAGTTACCTAGATTCCATCCAACTTCACTGGATTTGATAGCTAATTACTTTTTAGTGAGAGGTGTATATGTTTTTTGATGGCATAACTACAACTGAAATAGTAGTTGAGACAACTATGTTTTGATATTAGCATGTTACTGGGCTATTTGTTATTATTTTTGTGAATCATAGTTGCATGATTTGCACGATGGCATCTAGTGATCACTCATCATGGAAGTTCTTGATAGCCATGAGGTCCTAGTTGCAAATACCTTAGTTGTCATTATTTTTAGGCATGAGCCAACATCACGGATGTGTTTGTTTTGATTATTTTTGTATTAGTTACCTGAACTCCCATACTGCTTCTGTACCTAGTGTGAGGTTCGATAATATAAGCTTACTGTATTGCAAAAGTTAATTATACTTTTTGGCTATTTGCATAAAATAAGAAAACACAAATAAAATGTCATTATGAAATAAATGCAGTATTCAAGATATGCCAGAAAGGAAAATGTTTTATTATATTCTTTGTCAAATGGACACCAATGTCGCCTACTTCAGGAGACTCAAACATGTGCAGCACAATTTGATGATTACAAGTATAAATGACTTCCTCACATTTTTGCAAATGGCAACTCTACCAGTGAAAAGTATGTGAAGTTTGTGGCCAGTACAAATTTCTCCCTTGATATTAACTAAACAAAGTAAGACCCAGACTGATAGTTTGCTATGATTAAGCAGAACTGACCTAGTACTCATTTCAGTATGTGGATTGTGTCATGATGCTCAATCTTTTTAAGTTATTTCTTTATTACTCACTATTATCTTTTGATAACCATTAGTGCATATAGGCCTGGATCTGTCACTTAAAAATAATTTCTGAAAATGATCTTTTGCAATCTTGAAATTTTTAAATAAAATGGTATGACTTTTCTAAAAGACTCAATGAATATAAATGAATTATATAACTCCTTATATTCTGATGGTAATCATTTTATTTCATTCTTTCATTTACATAAAATTGGGACAAGAATTTTTTTTTTATGTTTTCAAAGTGTTGTAGTAGATATTTTAGAATGTAAAACTGAAATATGGCCATTCTCAGATCACTCTTTATTACATCTTTGTATCAAAAATCATACAGCCATAAATAGTAAATCTTGCTGCAAACAAACTATGCTTGTTTAAAGAAACTCATGCTCACAATGAATGTCTGAGGCTATTCAATGTTTGTTTTCAGAATAATTTGAGTAATAGTCTATTGTTTATTATACAATGGCTGGCTATTAATATTCAAAAATGAACATGCTGATTGGCCAGCCCAGCCAGCGTGCCCATTGTAAATCCGAGAATATACCAATGGGAAAAGGTCCAGTCCCCCGGACTTATTCCCATTAGTATATCTCGCAATCTTTTCACTTTTCTTTTTCTAAAACAAACAAAAAAAGAAAACAGAAGACTTGAAATGAACGAGAGAGATGGCGCAGGCAAAAAAAAAAAAAAAAAAGGATAATTGAGCATGTTCTGCAAAAGTATAGAAACTTACCTGATTATCCTTTTATTTTGTCTGTCCCGGCTCTCACTCTTTCTTTAAAAGTCTCCCAGTTTCTTTTTTGTTTTGTTTTATTTTGAATAAACAAAAATGAAAAAAAAGCAATGGAGATCTTCCTTTCTCCGTTGATTCCTTTGCACAGCACTGATGTACTGTGTAAGCGTGGGAACACAAGTCCCATACGCATGTGCAGTACATCAGAAAAATCCCCAGGATACCACAAAACTCTGGAAGAGCAGCATGGCGACATTATACAAAGACATTATTTAAGAAAAGCTAGTAATTTTTTTCCTAAATAATGTCATTGTATAATAGCAATAACCGACTCTGTGGTTGTGGTATATTGAAATTTACCCATGGTTGGCTTTACACCAACCATGGGTAAATCTTCAATATACCACAACATGTTGTTGGTTATTGCTTAAATAGTAGATGGGTGGGACTTAATGTTACATTTAGAATGGTCATAGTAAGGCATCTTATATAAAGAAATGAAAATAAAGAATATAGCTGAAATAGAGGAGCTGAGTGTAAAAAGAATAAAGATTTACAGAAAAAATAATTCCAAATATTCAAACTTAGCTATGTCTCATCATGAATAAAACTGGTATAAGCCATGATGCAAACTATATTGATACCAGAATTTCTGATGTTCCCTCTAACTCCTCATTACAATTTAATCATCATTTCAACAGAATAAATGTATAATAAAAATGGTTCACTTCATCACAAGTCAAAAATATACTTAGTATTCTTTTGCGGTGCTTATAAAAATGTATATAAATCAACAAAGCCCCATATCAAATTATCTAATATATGCAAACTCCAGATCAACTGCAAAACCCATACATTTCAAAATGTCCTGGAAAATTTATTGGAAGTAGACTTGTCTTTTCAGAAAGTGTTGGAAGCTTTTAGATTTTTAAAACCAGACATCTCTGCACCAGATGGATTGTATGTACCCTTATATAGAAAATATAAATCTTATTTGATTCATGTTCACTATAAACTATTTACTGTCAAAATAATATGTTAATCTGTGTAGAATAATATTTATCCACAAGCATAATATGAACCCTTTTTCACTAAAATATATTGTCCAAATTATTTAATTAACTTGAGTGTTAAACTTTAAGCTACAATTATAATTAAATGACATAGGGAAGGAGCTGGTAAAAGTAGTTTAAGATTCTAACCTGGTTAATTGAAGGTAGACAAACCCAGGGTAATAATATTATGCTAATGTTAATTCAATACCGTAATAAAAACTCTAATATGCCTGTGTGTGCATTTGTATTCAGTGCCAGTAAAGTTTTTATAAAATCCATTTTCCATTTCTTTGTGAAGTTGTCTGAAAACTCATGTTGCCTGACAATTATTTCAATCAATGAATCTGCCTGCAATTGTTTGGCAGTCAGTAGGAATATTTCCCCACTGTTCAAGATACTAATTGGTACTGCAAAAGGTTGTCCCATATTACCCTATATGTTTATATTTTATGTTGAACATAGATTTTTTTATCCCATTAAACAATATTTAAACCACATGGGTATATGCTTTGGTAAAGCAAAAATTATATTATTTCTTTTTCAGGCAGTATGATTTTGAATGCAAATAATTGTAAACAAGTAATTGTGACACCTGATAAAGCTGTTTGGTGAAAGCTTTATAGAAACTTTGAAGCCTGTGTACACTTTATTTAAAGACATATTTCATTGTATCTTGAGCCTTATTTTGTGTTGTTGGTCTTTTCCTTTACGTGGCTCAGAATTTATCTGTTACAGCTCTCCATTTTACCTAGGTAAACACATAATTTCTAAACTTTAAAAAAATGGAGTAATAAAGTACTGCTTCCAACGAGAAGTTAAACATTGATAAATCAGTGCTGTTTCCAAATAAATACTCAGAAATATCAAATTATAGGGATTTAGGGGGTATCAAGATGGCCACCAGCTAGGGAGCACACATTTCAGTCAGCTCCTGACAAATTCTTCAATCTAACTCAATGGGGGCATCAGCACTTCTGCTATTTTATCCAAAAACTGACATAACTATCAGATACAAGATCCTAAAGCAATACTGGAACAAATTTAGTAAAAATGTAAAGAATTTTTTATACTTATCTGCAGGAATAACATTTTGATCTGGGACTCTTTCAACAGTACAGACCTTGTCAGTAATTCAAAGGAAGCTACAAAAAGATAATATTTTACTATGGATCAAATGGAAGCTCAAACTTCAAAAACAAGACTCTCACAAGTAACTACACCAGAGAAAGAAGTCTCTCCTAAAAGACAGAAAACTGCAAAACAGCAACCAGACTCGCAAAAACAAACTGCCGAACAAATTCTTCAATCTAACTCAATGGGGGCATCAGCACTTCTGCTATTTTATCCAAAAACTGACATAACTATCAGATACAAGATCCTAAAGCAATACTGGAACAAATTTAGTAAAAATGTAAAGAATTTTTTATACTTATCTGCAGGAATAACATTTTGATCTGGGACTCTTTCAACAGTACAGACCTTGTCAGTAATTCAAAGGAAGCTACAAAAAGATAATATTTTACTATGGATCAAATGGAAGCTCAAACTTCAAAAACAAGACTCTCACAAGTAACTACACCAGAGAAAGAAGTCTCTCCTAAAAGACAGAAAACTGCAAAACAGCAACCGGACTCGCAAAAACAAACTAACAAACTGAAGATAGAACAACCCCGTTTTATGGAAGAACTCAAGGCAGATTTAACCCCCTTGCAAGAAGAAATTCATTCTTTTTCCACAAAACTAAATACGTCTGGAAATAATCTGGATCAAATACTAACTAGACTGGAGAAAAATGAAGCGAAGGCTGAGGCAAATGAAATGAAAATAGATGAGATCCAGAAGAAAGCTAAATCCACAGAAAAGTCAATGTATGAAATCCAACAAAAATAATACACTTAGAAGTCATATCAAGACATAACAATGTTCTTATCAGAGGGATGCCAGAATACTAGGAGCAAGCTCAACTACAAAATGCAATAAAAGAAATTATTGATTAATTCCTGGATAACATTACTTCAGCTCAGAATATTATCATAGACAGATTCCATTGTGCCTTAAGAAAATCACAAACCCTAGAGGCACCAAGACAAGTCTATGTGAAAATTTTGAATGCATCACATGCAAACATGATCAGACAAGTTGCCAAAGCTAAAAAACAAATTACATGGAAAGGAAATAAAATAACAGTAGCACAAGATTTACCCTTAGCCATTAAGCAACAGAGAAAAGAAATGTCACCCTTCTGTGTTTACTTAATGAAACATAAGATAAAATTCCAAATGAAGTATCCTGCTTCCTTACACTTTCAATACAAAGGCTCCTCACATCAAGCAAACAACAAAGATGAAGCAAAATCTGCCTTTTTAAAGGCATTCAATGAAATTCCGCCATAATAAACAGTTAAAGTAAGTAAAAATGGGTAGTAACCAAAAATACCTCCAATAATATTAAAATTCATAACTGCACTGCAGATGACTTCTAAATCAGGTTGTTGCATAAGTTGCTAGTATTATGCACTTAATTTAAAGCTAAATAAGGTGCTTACCTGAGTATTGTATGAAAAAAGTCTCTCCCCGGGATTCATGAAGCTCGGCGCAAGGCCGGCGTAAGGCCTGCGCCGGCGGTGCATGGAATATCCGGCGCAGTAGCGCCATATACATATTAATGAGAGTGCACCGGAATCACAGACACGCGTAGTGTGTGAGCGAGCCCAGGTAGGATGCGCGCCTGCGTCAGGATCGCGCATAGTGTCACATGTCTGTCTCCGGCAGGCTGTCACAGGTAGGCACAGCATGCAGTGATGTGTGACAATGCTTACACCCTCCACTGTGCTGTACACTAGCACTGCACACACAGTACAGCACACATGTCATTTATCTGCAGTGCCTGGGACCTGCCTCCATGCCCTACACGGCACACCTGCCATTCCAGATTGTACACAGATCATACCTCCCAGGCACATACCTGGACTGCAACAACCACGGGTGGGTGGTTCCCACACCACACCGTGATTTACACACATACTGTATATTCCCATGGCACATTGCATCACAGGTAGTCCATGTTCAGATACCCATGTTTGGCCATCGCACATTGTGACACGCGACAGTGAATACACTGTACACCACAGGTTACATGCCGGTCAGGTTGGCATACTGTACATTGCACCTAGGACAGTTGCTACTGCTATGTATTGCCAGCAACACGCCCTTCCCTAGTATGGACTCCCATGTACCCACACATGCTTGGCCATGCAGTGCGCATAGCTGGGTGACACATTACACGACACATACCATACCTACACTACCCTCAGCATGCACAAACCTCCATGTGTCTGTGTGCTGAGGCCTACACACCTCCCCTCTGTTTGCTGAACATCCATGCTTACCATCCCTGCTAGCCACACCCTAAACACACAACCATAGCAGCATGCATGGTACATACACTACAGCGGTATTACTGACATCCACTGACAGTGGTAGTTGATGGCATGGCACCCGTACGATGGACAGTCCGTTGCCTATGCCAACACTGATCACAGTGCACTTCTGCTACATTTACACACTGGTAGGGACCATGCTATTCCACACTGAGACATGGTGGTACTGGCCTTTTCACAGATGCCACAGTGGTATTCCTGTTCCATGCACACGTGCTGTATGGGCACATGTGCAGGCTGTTGCACGGTAGTTATGGTCACCTGTGTCTTGTGTGTCACTTGACAGTCATGGTGTGTCCTGATGGTGCATGACATACCCCACAGCTAGCTACCTACACATGACTGCCAGACATTGCAGTGTGGGCCCTCACGCAGTGTGGTGGTATGTCTCTGCTGTTTGACTACATCCACATTCAATGCAGCATACCACGGTCATGCAGGCATTGACGGCACAGATGTTGCTGTCATCGTGCCTGCCAATGGGGTACCTACCAACAATACACACTCTCACTCACTACAGGGTTCCAATCCTTGGCTGGACATTGTATTAACCCTGTGGACACATACATAGTACTGCCATGCACATGTTATGTCCGGGAACACAGTCCGATGTCACCTCAAACCGCCGTGGTTGTTGTATCCCGCCAACCTGGCTGTTACATGTCTCTGCAGCAGCACCGCGTCGGTGACTGCTAGCCCATTCATGTACGTTGTGCACCCTGACCACCACACTACCACATCTATCACACTACACATGGATGGTACTGCATTGCACGTATGGGGCTGCATCTCTACACCCATGACTGGGCCATTCAGTATGGCACTGGGCCACATCTTGACATACATGCTTCACACACTCATTGACTACCTGCATGCCTTTCCTGGCACCCTTGTTGGGCTTCTGTGCGCCACAGCACACCACATCCCATGCTGGCCACCTGTCATATTATTGCATGGGTGGTTGGGGTGGTACAGAGGGTATCACATCAGACATGATCCGCTCTTTGCCCTTCAGCACCATTCCACTTTATGCTATTGCCAGTGTACACATCCAGCATCACATCGTACCCTGTGTATCGGGATGTTTCGCCATGTGCCTTCTGTACAGTTCACACAGTGGTGCAGGCATATCATGCTAACTACAACAAGTCAGGCACGTGTGACATTGCACGGTCCTCAGACATGGCCCCTCATGCTCAGTATTTGCATACATACACTACCTGCTGTCACACAGTACTGTACATGCCTACATATACCACTTCTACATACCTGGCAGCATTCTAGCTCATCCTACTCATGTTGTTGACACCCATACAGGTGTCAGTGTGGCAGATATATCATGTAGATATCATTGCATCAGTTACATCACACATAGTGCATACACATCACCTTTGCATACTGACAGTCATGCGGTGTGTATCACATGGATACTGTCCCTATACAGGCATATCACGTTGTACATGGTTGATGTACACACACATGGCCCACATGGTGCTGTGGTTGCCATATTACACCATGGCGTGGGTACACATGTGCAGGACCACGCATTTCTGGACCGTATGTCTGGCTGATACCTTGGGTGCCCTTGTACCAATGCCATACACACATGTACACGCAGGCCGTGTTACAATAACACGTGTGGTGTACCTTACACAATGGATACAACGTTACATGTCTCAGTATAGTCATGCTGTGCTCTCTACCCAGCTCAGACAGTTTACATATGCAAATGACAGTCATGTAACACATCTGTGCTCACCTGCATGCCACTAACACAGGGGTGTAATCTACTCTGCCATGGGCCATGTTCTCCACAGTACTGATGCATGTAGTACTCCTACATGGCGTTTTCAGTGGGCAGGGTGGGAGGAGCAGTCCTGCATGTGTGCACACATGCCACATTTCTCAGCCCGGGCGTCTGTGTAACATCCACAGACTGGACACACACCATGCTGTGGGACATAGGTCCTGTGCACATCCCACAGGGGCACACTGTGTCACTAGTCATGTGATAGCTTCCTTGCTGGTAGGGTGACACAGACCCATGGTACCACCACAGCGGACGTACTGTATAGACATGACAGTTGACATCCAGTTCTGCCGTTCAGTGGACACTACCATAGGGGTCAGTACTGTGTACATTGCATGTGTTTACACAGCTCTGCTGGACATCATTGTGGCACACATTGCACCTGCTATGGAACGTTTGGACATGGTCACTTGCTGTTCCCTCCATTTCTGGTACCTATTCTGCTACTACATTGTCCCATATGTGCAGGCCATACATATCTTGTGTATGTACATAACATTAGGCCATCGCTCCATCATGCATGCTATGCCTGTGATACTGTCTATGATTTGTGAACATATCCATCATGACAGCTTTGCATTTCACATAATTGACATAGTCGCCCCTACTGCGTGGGATACGTGCACGTCGTGCGCACATTCTGTATGACATCGATGGTATATGCCCATGCACATGTGTGCTGTGACACTATACATACATGTCCTATCCCCTGCTGTGGCACTTCATTGTTGGATATCCACTGCCAGCATCAGCGTGGGTGGTGGCATTGTTCTGTGTTTGCAACCCCTATGGCAGACCTGGGGTACGGTTACCACCTGTGCCACTTTGCAAGGGACAGTCCCTCCTTGGGCAGTTGTGTCCTGACAAAATATATTACAAATGGCAAATGTCCTGAGATTGTAGGACATCACTATATGCCATTCTTATGTAAGAGTTGCATCACATACTTATTTATGTATGTACATTCCTAAATGTTACAAGACACACAATAAGCAACTTAACTGCTACAAGACTACAGTTTTCTTTATGCAAAAGAGTAGAGTTCTAACCTTTGTACTGACCATGGGTATGTGTCCACCTGTAACATCTGATGTGTGTCGAAGATTTCCACTTTGGCCATTTGAAAAGGTGGCAAGCCGAACCTGGGGTTATCCCGGGTGTGTACATGTTGTCCCACTGCTGTGCACATGTTGTCCACAGTCGTTGGTATGCTGCGCGTTTTAGCATTACATATCCAACCTTCGCCTCTCTCTGCCTGATGGACAGGTATCTTTACCTACACACACCGTTCACATACTGTACAGATTCGTCATACGTATCGTGCGTTACACACCAGTACATGTCGTGGGTTCGACATACCTTTCCGGCCTTTTGTTCTGGGTTCGTCTCTATTCCCTTGTTTCTCCTTCTCTATTCGTGTTAGTTCGGTATGAACATACGGTTTGAATATCAGGAGTCTTCCTTATATTCGTCGTCACCTGAGGCATGTGTTAATCAGGCCAATAGCTGTTCCTCGGTGTGTACTTATGCGCATATCGGCGGTGATCCCCTTCCTTTCGTTCGTTATCGTCGGCACTAGCCCATGGTTCTTTCCTCGTGTGGCCGTTGGTTATTGCAATACCTTCGTGAGGATGGTATGTATTGTATCATGTTTGTGTGACTGCATCCGCTATGTGTGGTGTCGGGCACATTTCGCTGTGGTGTTAGCCGTGGATTGTGTGTGTTGAGTATGGTATTGTGTTCGACATGTGGGTCACCGTGTCCTGGCGGCGTCTGTCGATGGCGTTGTGCATTCAGATGTGTTACATAGCTGTTATTTTCCTGTACATAGCGGATGCAGGGATGCATCAGCCGCTGCTAGTGTTTCCCAGGAGCTTGTTGTGGGTATGCTGCTGTCATTCACTGCCTGTATGTGTTTGCTACGGTTTTAGCTGTTATCCCTTTGATATGTGCAATGGGGTATATCTGCGGATGTGGGTGACGGGTACGGGGTGTGAGTCTTGCATTTATACATACCAGATATGCTTGTGTGTGTGCTCCATCCCTGCTTGGGGAGCTGCGGGTTACCTGTCTGTTGTTCCGGGAATGTTTGTTTGGTTGATGTCGTCTGCTGTCGGTATCGCCTGCATGTGTGCTTCCTGCACGTATTCCTCCTTCACATCGGTTATATATCTGCGGATGTTCGTCCGTGCCTACTATCCATTGGCATTTTGTCGCTGATAGTTACGGTGAATGTGGTCCTATACTTGGGGCGGCCTGTATGCTACTGGTAGCCTCCTATTCGTGTGCCGCTTGCTTACACACCGCGGTATTTACGGGACCGTAGGTGTTCACGATCGGTGCCGGGATAGCACATTCGTATTTTCGCCGTACATGCCTGATGCTGTGTTACGTTGGCGACGGACCGTGTGGAGTCTACCTTATGGCGCCATACCTACGGTCATGGTTTGTACATGCGTCCTTTGCATCTCCTGTTGGCTATGGCCCTGTGGTACACTTTGGGACATTTCCGCTTTGCATCGTTTTACGTCACGTGCATAGCCACTGAGGAGATGTCAGTACTACTTTGTGGGTACTGCTGTACATACGCCTATGGTTCCTGTACTGTATGCCTACGCCTGTTATTACACTCCGCCTGTGACATGTCATCTACATACACAGTTTACAGTGGCACACATTACACACACACAGCGGAACACACGACAACCTCACCTCACACACACACATATTGCCGCCATGGCTGTCAACCTTCTATTTCCAGAGTGAGGAACACACACAGTAGTAATGTGAAACAAATGGGCATAATGTGGAACACATAGTAATGGCATAGTGACAACTTCAGCTAAGTAGGTCATAGGTTGATTATAATATGCTGATTTACTTACAGTGAAGAACCTTTACTGACTTACTATGAGTACATTCTATTTACCAGGATGTCATTTATATACATTCCTAACAATGGATGTTTGACAGACATTTTCAATGTGGAACTTGGAGGAACTGCGAGGAACATGAACTGTTTTACACCCCAAATGAAGTACGTTCCTCATAATGTCATACACTTCACTGGTATACTTTCCGCTTTCGCACCGATGGTGAACACAATACCTCGTTGGCGCACTTCGCCGGTGGCGGCGTGTATCTCCGCACTCATATCCTATGGATATGACACGCTTTATATCTAGGGTTGCCACCTTTTCAAATACCCAAAGTGGGACATTGTCTGTAGAAACGTCAGATTTTGCATGCAAACACATACCCACGGCCAGTACAAAGGACAGCAATTCACTTTTTTGACAGAATACAAACCTGTAGCATTACAGTTGCTTATTCTGTTTATTATCATATTTAGATGTTTCTTCTACAAAATCACTGTTTTATGCAACTAATATAGAAATTATGGGAAATAGTTTTGTCCTACAATCTCAGGACATTTGCCATTTTGTCAATGTTTTTGCAGGACACAACTGCCCAAAGGGGGACTGTCCCTCACAACGTGGGACAGGTGGTAACCCTACACATATCCCGTTACTGTACCGTGGACTGGTGACCATCCCGACGCGGATATGTATTGATGCAGGTTAACATTTCCATGGCTGGCGTTACCTGCCCTGCCCACCCTCCAGGATGATCGGGTTGTCGGTCACTATGTTTACTATGTGGTGATTTTGCGTCTTACTTATCTGTGAACTTGCATCCCTGGGTTCCATATTACCCTGTTGTACTTTATATCTGTGTATGCGTACATATATTTCTACATGTGTACTGATATGTATTTCCGTATCTGTGTATGCACATGAGTACATATGTGGTCGACTTGCGGCGATAGTGGCAGCATACGGCTACGCCGTGTGCTGTAGAACCGGAGTGCGTTGAGGTGTTGGCATTCCATGCTCTGCTGGCTATTGGGTGTGCAGTGTTTGGGCGGTGCCTTTGTTGGAGTCACACATACGTCTGCACATACGGTACACATTACGGGCGGACAAGTTTGTGTGGCATCCATTTTACTGTGTGTGCAGGTCAGGAGGTGTCAGTCCATGGGGCCTACACTGTCAACGTATGTGCTATGCGTTCCCTCTTTGCCAGGGCGTAGGCATATTGGGTACGCCTCTGTCTACCTACTGGGGCTGGCTCAGTGTGTCCATGGCTGAACGCCCTGTGCCTGTGCTTGCCCTGGCAGTTGTGGCGGGCTTGGTGGCCCTCCGGCATTATGTCCCTGCAGCAGCTGTTTCCGCAGAATCATATTGTGTAGCATACAACATACTATGAATATGTGGGCACTTGTGCCTGGAGAGTACTGCAAGGCTCCACGGATGTATCCAAGCACCGGAACCGTGATTTCAACATCGAACACCGCTCTATGATTATTCTCGTTTGTGCGTGTGCCTCATTATGGCGTTCTTGCATGTGTGTGTGTGCATTTCTGATGGGTGTCATCAACCACGGCTCCAGTGCGTAGCCAGCATCCCCCACAAGGTGACCTTGTGTGATGTCCCCCCTGGCGAATACCTGATACAGCTGTGAGGCATGCCAGATATGGGAGTCGTGGTAGCTTCCAGGGCTGCCAGCACACACATCCATAATAATGCCCTGTGCATTGCACACGACCTGGCAATTGATGGAGGTGTATCCCTTGCGGTTTATGTAGCGTCTACCCTGCTCCCCGGGTGGTGACTTAATTTCTATGTGCGTACAGTCTATCGCACCCCGGACCTCCGGGTATTGTGCCACATGGTGGAAGCGGCGCATATTGCTAGCCAACTCCTCCTGAGATGTGGGGTAATTTATGTGCTCATGGGCATGTGGTAACATGGCATCCAGGAACTGGTGTAGTACCCTGGATGCTGATGCCTGTGAGATGCCCATTATGTCCCCGGTTGGCCTTTGAAAGGTACCTGTAGCCAGTATTCGCAAGCTCACACATACCTTTGTGTCCACTGGGATGGGCTCCCCTCTGTTGTCTCTTGTTCTCAGGCGCGGCCGGCAAAGCTCCACTATTTGCTGTAACGTGTCCCTGTCCACCCTGTAGCGCTCTACTATCTCCAGGTCTCGCAGTCCCTGGTAGGTCACCCTTGGTCTGAACACTCTCCTTCTCCTGTGAGGCCTACGGTCGTTGTCGGCACCACCCTCCGCAACTCCGTCTGTCTCTGCCACATACCTATGCATCACAGGCACGGCGGCACCCAGCATATACATATTAAAAGTTCCCCGTCTGTTTACACCCTACGGTGCGGCGTTTGGGAAATCGCGCTGTGTGTTGTGTGCATTCACATTTAATACTGTTGTGCTGTATACCCGGTGATGTCATTGGGTGTGTCTGTGCGGCCGTATCCACAGATTATTTCCGTGGTTTTACGCTTGCAACTGCAACGGTACTGCCTGTAGTGTTACATTACAGTTGCCTGCATTGCCTTCGCCTGGCATCTTACATTACTGCATCCTGCAGGCACATGGCATATGATGCATTTTATCTGCAGCCGCAGTTATGCTACCTCTGTACTTGGCTGTGCTATTTCGGTTCTTTGCTCTTTGCATTTCTACTACATCCCCTACTATCTTTGCACTCATATGCCTCCCCTTTCCCGTTATGCAGGAGTCTGCATGCAGAGTTATCAGCTGCCGGCGTTTGCCCTTCCTGCATTGATTGGTGTTAATTGCTCATTACGGATCCATTTACACTGCTTCCGCATTTCCTCGTATTCTCCGCATTACCTTCCTATATCCGTGGTTGTTGGTGAGGCCGTCACATGACTGGTTTAGGGAACGTAGTCATCCTCGTGCACATGCATTTGTCGCGCATTCTGTACTCTCAGCGCATCTATTTCCTAACACGCCAGTCCTGATGCTGTGATGTGCATTGTACAGCCCAGATTTGCTGACCTCCAATATCCTTCCTCCTACAGTGGCACACCCTCTGTGGTTGACATGTATCTTGTGTAGGCCACTCCTCGGTGTAGTACCGCTTCGCCATTTGCTCCATCCTTACGCCGGCGCCAGTTTTGCGATTCACTATTATCTGCCTCATTTGCATGGAATTGACTACTAATACATGGTTACGGCGCCGGACACCGCCACCACTCCTTGACAACCATTGCGCTGGGGTTGCAGCTTTACATACATACTATGGTGTGTGGTGGCTGTGCAGCTGATTTGTGTTCTACTGCTCTTTTAGGACATTGTCATATTATTTCATTGCTTTACAACTTCTGTGCACATATCCCGGGGGTCTGCTGTTCTTTCTACATACGTGCCATTTATGTCATTTTTTACATTTTGTGCATATTTTCTTTGGACATTCTCGGTGCCTTTCCACATTGGCATATTGCACCTATATGATACCTGACTTTGACAGCCTTCCGTTACTCCTCCGGTATGTTTGGGTAAATGTAAACCGTTTTTTTTTTGGTTTACATTGCCGTGCCCTTACGCTACGCCTGCGCCACTTCGTGGATCGCTATTTGCCCTCATTTGCATGGTGCAATACCGCACACAGTGTGTTTTGCATACCTACGCCGGGGGCGGGGACGGTCCGGCGCACGCCGGTAGTGCACGTGGAATTCATTCATACCTGAATCGCTAAGCAGCCATATTTGGCGTTATAACGCCGACGCTATGCTGGCGCCTGGCGCAAGGTTCATGAATCCCGGGGTCTGTGTAATTTTCTTTCCATTGCAGTGTTCTAAACTCATTTTCAGTATGCTGGACCAGCTGATGTCATTTTAACTTTTAACCCCACGTCACACATGTGATTCAACTCAATGAGTGATGTCAGAGCCAGCACAAGTCTACAGCAACCAAGGGGATCCAAAATAAAGGGAAAAAGTGTTGCTACAACAGAAGAACCAATTGGACATGAAGTTTGTCATCCAGGGAGAATGGTGAAGCAAGCTGATAAAGAAAACTATTGAAAACTGCACCCAAGAACTGGATTTTAACTCTATCTTTATGAACAACAGGTACTGTTAGTATACTGCAAATAGTTAAAGCAGAAGCAAAAAAAGAGAGAAAATAGAAGATGGAAGTAGCTTAATAATAAATGAATGGAAGAATCTTGAAAGTTAACTGAAGGAGAATGAGAGAAAGGGAAACTGTTATCCAGTTCTCGTTAGAACAGTATGTCCCATTCAAGGAAAGCCTCACTGGAATGAAAAAAGAAGATGACTTAATGTGACACTGTTGATTTACTTATGATCCTTTTTTCCCCCTCACCCTCTTGGTAGTACCATTGATATGCTTTTCTTGGCAGTACTATTGATGTGCTTCGCTATCGATGCTTCCTAATGTGTTTGGTTAAATAGTATTGCATTCCTTACTAGAACTGGCACATGCACATTAACTAATTAAGTTAAATAGATCTCAAAAGTGATGAGGTGTAATGTTTCAGCCCTTCATTCCAGCCAACTCTTACCAGATTAACCTCCTGAATACATATAACAGCGGACAATGTGAACATGTGCTGTTTCTGGTTATACTATTAATGTATATAATACAATATACACTTTCATTTATTGTGCTTATCGGCATTAGTTTGCAATGCCTCTGAGTATATGGTCATGATTGTAAGGGCTCTCAACACAAAGTAAATAAGTGTGCAAATTAAGGTAGTACTGGTACAACATTGTAAATAATTCAACAGTGTGTCTGTTTGTAAATAATATACCGAGTTTTTAATTCCTTTCTTTCAAAAATTTGTAGCAACCAGGTAACCCTAGAAAGCAAACCCTGTGTTGTAATCTCTTTAATGGTGTTGCAACTTTTCATTTGTCATCTGCATTGGAAATATTGGCGTATTATGGTAAATAAGTATCAATGACAAATTATTAAGCAAATTAGCTTTCTAATGTCTGCTGTTGTGGAGGAGTCAGAAGTCAAAATTGGTTAACTCACTCTAATACTATGGTTATGTTACAAACAGTCATGTTGAACTGGTATCATTTGGATGTGCAGAGATAATATAAGCACTGAATATATAGTGTATTATTATAATATAGTGCTTGTTGTATTCCATATTTAGCAAGTTATATTAGTATAGCTGATTGGCAAATATGTAGACTTCACAAGTGCGCAAAAACCTTATTCACTTCCAACATTTATGTTTCATCAGCAATATGAAGCTTGGAATTTATTACTTTATTACTACCCCCTGAGATATCTAATTTTAATATAGTACTTTCAATTACTTACAATAAATCTCAGGGTTGTTTCTTATTGTCAAACAGGAGTTTCCACTGTATTATTTACTCTTAAATTCTAATTGGGTTAGTGGCATTTAATTACTTATAATGTAAGGCTGCTGACTGAGTAGCGAGTACCTTGGCAGAGTAGTGGTGTTCCTTGGAATGTTAATTGTATAATAGTTATGACTGTTTGTGTTTTTAAATGTTACAATTTTAGCATTATAATCGTATTATATGTTTATTTGTCCAAGTCCTCTCTTTCAGTGGGTAGTAGTAGTGAGTGATTAGGCACAAAGGAATTTCTGAAAGTGTACATTATCACCTTTTCACAACATATATTTATCACTTTTCACCAAACACTCCTCCTGTGGCACCTACAGATATTACAGTATCATAGATATCTAACCTAAAAAGTCTCTAAGATGATCAGTGTAGCCTCGTGGAATATAAATGGCATGCAAAACATAAAAAAGAAAAAGCTAATTATGCACCTAATATATCAGTTAAACTCTGACATAACTTTTTACAAGAAACACACATGACCAAAGAGCAATGGGACAATGATAAAGATAAATACATCAAGTGGACACATAAAAGAATAGCAGCTTGGGACAGTACTTCCTCTAGAGGGACAGTCATAATAATTAAAAAATCTTTTAATGGGAACATAATCAAATATAACATTGATACAAAAGGCAGGTGGTGTTACTTTACATGCTCACACCCAGCATACAAACAACCCTTGTTATTCTGTAATGTGTATGGCCCTTGCAGCTTTCAACAGAATTTTTTGATTGAAATTTATAACTTGCTACTAAAGTACCCAGATCATCTGCTCATAATTGGTGAGGACTGGAATATAACAATAAACCCAAATAAAGACAGATTGAATAAGAATAATAATCAATCGCCCCAAGTCACTACTCTTTTGTCTGAACTAATTGAAGATTTTAACCTGATTGATCCCTTTGATCTAAACAGCACAGATAACTTGAATAGCACATATACATATTACTCCCCCTTTCCTAAGGCATGGTCCAGAATTGATATATTTCTAATCTCTAAAAGCATGACTTTAAATGAAGTTCAGTACAGCTCAGAACCTAGAGCATTATCTGACCACTCAAAAATTAACATAAAAATAACACAAAACAAATCAAATTGTAGTACCTATAATACATCAAACTGGACCCTCAACACAAATCTAATTAAAATCAAAGAAGTAGAACAAGAAATTTTAGAATCCCTCTCTCAATTAAATGAAAACCTTGCAACTACAAACACTCATTTAGATCTTCAATGGGCAGCCTTCAAAGCTATGGCTAGGGGTACCCTAATTCAAAAAGCATCATATTATAAAAAGATAAATAGAGAAAAAATAAGTAACTTAGAAGGCAGGTTAAAACTAGGTGAGTTAGAAATACAAAAGAATCACACACCTAATCTTGAGAAAAAAAATGGTAAATCTACAAAAACAATTAAATGAAATTCAGACAAAACAATATTCGTTCATAGAACTGAAAACATGACACAATTATGCGGAATGGGTTCAGACCCCCTGCAAAATGCTAGCCAGAATTATCAATGTCAGAAATTCTCCTTGTAAAATTGAGGAAATAAAATATAAAGATAAAACTCTTAACTCAGATAGGGAAATAATACAAGCTTTGAAAGACATTTTCCAATCCATTTACAGTCCACATAATCATATCCAGGGCAACTTTTATCAAGATTTTGTGGACAACTTAAAAGTCCCCCATATTAATGAAACTCACTCAAACAACCTAAAAACTCCAATAACAGTAGAGGAAGTCAAGATGGCTATTGAAAAGTTGAAACCGGGGAAAGCTCCTGGTCTGGATGGGTATGTGGCAGAATTCTATAAACACTTCAAACAGCAAATCTCACCAATACTTGTTAAAATATACAGCTATATAATATATTTTGGGATATCAGACCAATATATCAACAACTCCAAGACCATTTTTATCCCAAAACCAAACACTGATTCAGCTAATCCAAATAATTTCAGACCTATAGCTCTGATTAACATAGATACAAAAATACTTTCAACAATTCTAGCACATAAGATACAAAAAAACTACTCCTTCTATAAAATGTCCAGAGCAATTAGGCTTTATGAGTCAGAGACATGTATGGGATAATACCCTTACCATTGACGCCCTATCCCACCTTTGTGTTAAGGACAAATCCCCTAAATATGCACTATCAGTAGATGCTACAAAAGCATTCAACAGAGTTAAACAAAACTTTTTCTTCTTTTTACTTCTTCAATTTGGATTTCCACAAGAATTTATAAAAATGGTCAAAACACTCTATAATAAAGCATCTATAACATTATATATTGATAAGAAAACTTAAAAACCTGATAAAAATTGTAACCAGACAGGGATGCCCACTCTCCCCGTATTTGTTCAGTCTCTATATAGAAGCCCTATTATTATTAATCAGTCAAAGAACATATCACCATTTTATTTCACTATCAAAAATCCAAATAAAATACACAGCCTTTGCTGTGATCTTAATATTTATTTTCAGTTCCCTAATACTGATCTTGGTAAAATCTTATATTCTATAGACCAGTTTTTCAAAGTATCAAATTACACAATGAATCCTAACAAATCAATTATATATCCATTAAATCCCCTAGGACATAAGGAATTTTTTTTCCAAAGTCTAAAATCAAAGTGGAATACACTTTGAAATACTTAGGTGCATTCTTTGGACATACACAATCTGATAAGATAAATAACATCTATAAAACTTGGTCTAATATAGTTTGCAATATTAACATATGGGAAAAACTTAAACTTTCTACCCTATCAAAAGATTCAATCATCAAAATGAACATATTCCCTAAAATTTTATATCAACTGAATGCCACATTCACTAAAATTCCAATAACTTTTTTCAATAAGTTAAAAGTTCGATTAGCAAAATTCATTTGGTATCCAAAAAGCACCAGAATGAGATACCATAAATGAATGCGTCCCAAAGAAAAAGGTTGACTAGGCCTCCCCAACTTCCAATTGTACCATGAAATCATTAGTGCCAGTCACATTATTCAGACAGCAAACTATGACCCACTGGGGAAAGACTGAAATCCACTATGGATTAAATTATTTAACCAAAATATAATATCAACTAAAATTAATCCTAGAGCTATTCCCTTCTTAAACCAAGAAACTCTCAAGATTTTAAAAATTCACCCAATCTTAATAAATAAAAGTGAAATTTGATCCCAGATGTTTAAGCAGCAAAGAAGAAATACAACTGATTGTCAGACATCTATAAGAACAAACCTGTCACTCTAGCAACTCCCCATAATGATATGAGAGTAATAAGCCAAGTATGTCCCATTTCCACCCCCATGTTGTCAAGCTGTGACCAAAGTGTGTGCAATAACAGAGTGAGACGTATGTGCATAATACTAATGTGGAATCTGGTAATTTGTGTGGCAACACTCATATAGTGCTAACAGACATTGCCCTCACAGGTCTGCCAGATCAAAACTGTACCTAGAAATAAAATATTGATATCCTGTATTGGTACTGTTGAGTCTGGTATTGTATGGCATTATTAGTGTTGCAGTTTCTCTGAATAATAAGGTATTACTCATCACTGTCTCCCACACTGTGCTACATAATAAAACTGTCTAGGAAATTCTATATAAGAGTGTTGTAATTACAAGGTCAGATTGTAAAACCACAGGAGAATTATAGACATAAATCAGACAAGAGATACACAGCAATATCTATATAGCACACTATATATTGTAATGTTGATATACTGTAATGCTGCACCCACCTGTAGCAATGCCAAAGCTGTGGCTACTGATATCACATCTCTCACACACTTATGTAGGTCCCTCTGGTATACCACCAAGGCAGCAGCCTGTAGCTGTTGAGTATGGTTTATGTTCATACTTGCCAATACACCAGTCATGTAATGGCTGTGGTATATTCCATGCACACATCTAACACACCTACCCATAATGCTGTACATGTTGTACATGTTCAAGTATTGTTGCTGTTAACTGCACTGAATCACAGTGTTGACCATGATAGTGCATCTGAAGGGTACGTCAGACACCTGCAATATAACTAACATCCTGTCATTGTGAAATGTGTCCACAGGGATGAACATAATGATGAGACACATGACCTACAGTAGGGACATGTGTGAAACATCACACCATACAGTGGTACAACAGTGTACATACCAGTATTACAATGGCAACTGTTACAGATCTACACTATGGCATATCATAATACTGTGGTCCACAACCCTTAAACCTGCAATGTGGCCCCAAAATAAGCAATGAGTGTGTAATATGGAATTGTAGGTTAGGGCAGCAAATATGGGGAATACACACCATCACAAACAATGGAAGCATATGTGTGCACACACTCCAGATATAATATGGTGGAAGCAGCTGTTGAGGTACTAACTGCATGCATTTGTCATGGAAATGCACCTTTCAGCAGGTACATGTCCCCAATGTCACACCACATCATGGTCTGCTGTCCAAGACGTTTGGCCATCAAATGTGCACACTTACCTGCAACAGAGGCAGGCGTGGCTTGCACACATCTTACATGGCATGGCATGGGCCCTATACCCAACAGGTAGCACCCATGAGCTGGACATGTAGCCATACCTCACCATTGCATATGCCATGGCAAACAGTGCAGACATTTATGTGGCAAGGATGTATGGGATAGGAATAATGTAGGAAATAAACAGATGGCCATCTAAGACAAATGATGTCACACGTAGCAAACTGGTCATGCGGGCTGCCCAGTAACATGCTACAACACCGTGGGAGTTGCAGGAATGTCCAGCAAGTACTGCCTGTGCAGTACCCATGTCAGCAATTGCATGGACTCTGAAAGCATGTAGCCTATGGGTTAGGGTAATCAGATTTGACAGTTGTACCACAGGAAACATCAGCCAGGCCTCTCTACAGGTAGTGTATGCATAACAGAAGAGGTTCCCAACAGTCATGCATTGCAATGTGTACTGGTGGACCGTGACCATGTTGGAAACCTACAGACAGTATCATATAAGATGCATGTGCTGCACAACCAATGCCTCACCCAACCTCAGGCCCACCATCCCCATCTGGACTATGCGGTGCCAGTGTACATCTGTATGTTTGCCATTCATTAGCTGGGACTAGGGTGTTACATGTGGTGTTCAGTGTTTGGGACACTGCAAACTGACACACATTTGTAGACCATAGTTGTCAAACATCTGCAAAAAGGCTGAAGGTGGGGGGGGGTGCCATCATGACACACCAGTGCACTGCAGCAGGGATACTATGAATGCTATGAATGGCTGTATCTGCACACAGTCAGGTTCAGGAACTGTGGCAGATGTAACCCTGATGCCACAGCAATAGTGATGGCAGTGTGTGAACTCCAAGGGATGTGCACATAAGTTGACATTACAATCATGCAGAGTTGGAGGATATGTGTAGAGCAGACTGACCATACACTGGCAAATGCAGATGGCCCATGCTAGTATACCCCTGCCAGGAATAGTGACTGCTGTAGTACACATAACAATAGGTGCAACAAACCGTCATGATAAGGGTGAGCACACATATGCACCCACAAAGTATATGCATTGGGGGCAGCATCTGCACACCTAACACATTTGTTAGACACTGCATGTGAATGTACAGGACATATGTCACATTGGCGCATGTAATGTTAACATGCAGTGATGTGGTCCCATGGCATATCAAGGAAGAGTACTTCATATCAATAAAGGTGTGTACACTCCCCATAACCATGGTAAGGTATGACTGTTGTCAGTGTAATAGTATCATACTGGTCATACATGCACCGCTGATGTTGAGATCTGTAAATCAGACATCAGGCATTCACAAATTACATCTGTCCATGTATCCTCCCAGGTATATGTCGGACAAAACAGATAGGGATTATGAGCATTAGAACAGACATAACTTGACACAGTAATACACATTCAGCAATGGTGTGTACACTTGTGAGGTATGGTGCACAGTACATGGCAGGGTGCAGAACAGGTGCACAGCAATACTGTGTACATGGGTGCAGTGTTTTCCAGGGGAAGTGGCATCACCTACTAACACAGCCCATGCAACACAAACATGTATACTGTTGCTAGCATGGATTGACTATAGCTGCACTGCATGCTGTTGAGTACCATATGTTATGCATTTTGACAGATGGGTAATGGGAGGTCTGTGTGTACTATCTTTGTGCAACCTCACCCATAGGTGTGTGTGTGTGGGGGTGGCGTATTTTATCTGTAAGTGCAATCTGGTGGAGTGGAGGGGGATTGATGCATGTAGGATGTGTGGGTGCATGTGTGTGTGTTTGTGTTGGTGTCCATGTATGCACGTGTGATTGTGGGGTTGTTCATATGTCAGTACTTCCCTTTGGAATCATGCAGTACACAGACATGGACTGACACATGAGACACCAGGAATACTTGTCTGATATGTAATAACAGGACAGCTGATGGCATAATAAGGTCTGTAGCATGGTACATGCATTGGGAGAAACTAGACACCAGGTATACCCTTAAAATTGTAATCAGTAGAAAGGTGAATGACTACCCACATATGCAGCACAACAGATGCATTGGGGAATCACTAGATAACACCAGGGAGTGTTTCCATAAATTACTGTTGTCCACATGATAAATTGATTGAGCAGCAGATCTGGAATGTACTGAGCAATAGTTACGTATGACACTCCAGTGCATGACATTATGGAGTGGAAGTAGTAGCCAGTACAACAATTAGCAATTTACCTTTGCTTGGGAAAGCAATATCAACAGTAGTAACGGCATGATACACTGCATGCTAGAGTGTGACAGCACATAACCTGGGTTACTAACCTTGTATGTAACACATTCACATGGATAAGAGTT